>NW_020173964.1:2175682-2260952 GCF_003031525.2 Neophocaena asiaeorientalis asiaeorientalis | reverse complement strand
TCCAAGAACATGGTATATCTCTCCATCTATTTGTATCATCTTTAATTTCTTTCATCAGTGTCTTATAATTTTCTGCATACAGGTCTTTTGTCTCCTTAAGTAAGTTTATTCCTAGATATTTTATTCTTTTTGTTGCAGTGGTAAATAGGAGTGTTTTCTTAATTTCACGTTCAGATTTTTCATCCTTAGTGTATAGGAATGCCAGAGATTTCTGTGCATTAATTTTGTATCCTGCTACTTTACCAAATTCATTGAATAGCTCTAGTAGTTTTCTGGTAGCATCTTTAGGATTCTCTATGTATAGTATCATGTCATCTGCAAACAGTGACTGCTTTACTTCTTCTTTTCCAATTTGGATTCCTTTTACTTCTTTTCTTCTCTGATTGCTGTGGCTAAAACTTCAAAACTATGTTAATTAATAGTGGTGAGTGTGGGCACATTGTCTTGTTCCTGATCTCAGTGGAAATGCTTTCAGTTTTTCACCATTGAGGACGATGTTGGCTGTGGGTTTGTCATATGTGGACTTTATTTTGTTGAGGTAAGTTCCCTGTATGCCTACTTTCTGGAGGGTTTTTATCATAAATTGTGTTGAATTTTGTCGAAAGCTTTCTCTGCATCTATTGAGATGATCATATGTTTTTTCTCCTTCAGTCTGTTAATATGGTGTATCACGTTGATTGATTTGCGTATATTGAAGAATCCTTGCATTCCTGGGATCAACCCCACTTGATCATAGTGTATGATCCTTTCAATGTGCTGTTGGATTCTGTTTGCTAGTATTTTGTTGAGGATTTTTGCATCTATGTTCATCAGTGATATTGGCCTGTAGTTTTCTTTCTTTGTGACATCTTTGTCTGGTTTTGGTATCAGGGTGATGGTGGCCTCATAGAATGAGTTTGGAAGTGTTCCTCCCTCAGCTATATTTTGGAAGATTTTGCGAAGGATAGGTCTTAGCTCTTCTCTAAATGTTGGATAGAATTCACCTGTGAAACCATCTGGTAATGGGCTTTCATTTGTTGGAAGATTTTTAATCACAATTTCAATTTCATTGCTTGTGATTGGTCTGTTCATATTTTCTACTTCTTCCTCATTCCGTCTCAGAATGTTGTGCATTTCTAAGAATTTGTCCATTTCTTCCAGGTTGTCCATTTTATTGGCATATAGTTGTTGCTTGTAGTAATCTCTCATGATCCTTTGTATTTCTGCAGTGTCATTTGTTACTGCTCCTTTTCATTTCTAATTCTATTGAGTCATCTCCCTTAGTTTTTTTTTTGATGAGTCTGGCTAATGGTTTATCAATTTTGTTTATCTTCTGAAAGAACCAGCTTTTAGTTTTATTGATTTTTCTATCATTTCCTTCATTTCTTTTTCATTTATTTCTGATGTGATCTTTATGATTTCTTTCCTTCTGCTAAATTTGGGGGTTTTTTGTTCTGCTTTCTCTAATTGCTTTAGGTGTAAGGTTAGGTTATTTGAGATGTTTCTTAAGGTAGGATTGTATAGCCATAAACTTCTGTCCTAGAACTGCTTTTGTTGCATTCCATAGGTTTTGGGTCATCGTGTTTTCATTGTCATTTGTTTCTAGGTATTTTTTGATTTCCTCCTTGTTTTCTTCAGTGATCTCTTGGTTATTAAGTAGTGTATTGTTTAGCCTCCATGTGTTTGTATTTTTTACAGATTTTTTTCCTTTAATTGATATCTAGTCTCATAGCATTGTGGTCGGAAAAGATACTTGGAGATGTTCCATGAGCACTTGAGAAGAAAGTGTATTCTGTTGTTTTTGGATGGAATGTCCTCTAAATATCAATTAAATCCATTGTGTTTAATGTGTCATTTAAAGCTTGTGTTTCCTTATTTATTTTCATTCTGGATGATCTGTCCATTTTGAAAGTGGGGTGTTAAAGTCTCCTACTCTGATTGTGTTACTGTCGATTTGCCCTTTTATGGCTGTTAGTATTTGCCTTATGTATTGAGGTGCTCCTATGTTGGGTGCATAAATATTTACAATTGTTATATCTTCTTCTTGGATTGATTCCTTGATCATTATGTAGTGTCCTTGTCTCTTGTAATAGTCTTTGTTTTAAAGTCTATTTTGTCTGATATGAGAATTGCTACTCCAGCTTTCTTTTGATTTCCACTTGCATGGAATATCTTTTTCCATCCCCTCACTTTCAGTCTGTATGTGTTCCTATGTCTGAAGCGAGTCTCTTGTAGAGAGCATATATATGGGTCTTGTTCAGCTCGTCTATGTCTTTTGGTGGGAGCATTTAATCCATTTACCTTTAAGGTAATTATCGATATGTATGTTCCTATTCCCATTTTCTTAATTGTTTTGGGTTGTTATTGTAGGTCTTTTCTTTCTCTTGTGTTTCCTGCCTAGAGAAGTTCCCTTAGCATTTGTTGTAAAGCTGGTTTGGTGGTGCTGAATTCTCTTAGCTTTTGCTTGTCTGTAAAGCTTTTAATTTCTTGGTCAAATCTGAATGAGATCCTTGCTTGGTAGAGTAATCTTTGTTGTAGGTTTTTCTCCTTCATCACTTTAAATATGTCCTGCCACTGCCTTCTGGCTTGCAGAGTTTCTGCTGAAAGATCAGCTGTTAACCTTATGGGGATTCCCTTGTGTGTCATTTGTTGTTTTTCCCTTGCTGCTTTTAATATTTTTTCTTTATATTTAATTTTCTTTATATTTAATTTTTGATAGTTTGATTAATATGTGTATTGGCATGTTTCTCCTTGGATTAGCCTGTATGGGACTCTCTGTGCTTCCTGGACTTGATTAACCATTTCCTTTCCCATATTAGGGAAGTTTCCAACTATAATCTCTCCAAATATTTTCTCAGTCCCTTTCTTTCTCTCTTCTTCTTCTGCGACCCCTATAATTTGAATGTTGGTGCATTTAATGTTGTGCCAGAGGTCTCTGAGTCTGTCTTCAATTCCTTTCATCCTTTTTTCTTTACTCTGCTCTGCAGTAGTTATTTCTACTATTTTATCTTCCAGGTCACTTATCCGTTCTTATACCTCAGTTATTCTGCTATTGATCCCTTCGAGAGAATTTTAAATTTCATTTATTGTGTTGTTCATCACTGTTTCTTTGCTCTTTAGTTTTTCTAGGTCCTTGTTAAACGTTTCTTGTATTTTCTCCATTCTATTCTAAGATTTGGATCATCTTTACTGTCTTTACTGTCATTATTCGGAATTCTTTTTCAGGTAGACTGCCTATTTCCTCCTCATTTGTTAGGTTTGGTGGGTTTTTATCTTGCTCCTTCATCTGCTGTGTGTTTCTCTGTCTTCTCATTTTGCTTAACTTACTGTGTTTGGGGTCTCCTTTTCACAGGCTACAGGTTCATAGTTCCTGTTGCTTTTGGTATTTGTCCCCAGTAGCTAAGGTTGGTTCAGTGGGTTGTGTAGGCTTCCTGGTGGAGGGGATAGTGCCTGTGTTCTGGTGGATAAGGCTGGATCTTGTCTTTCTGGTAGGCAGGTCCACATCTGGTGGACTTATTATGGGGTGTCTGTGGACTTATTATGATTTTAGGCAGCCTCTGTGCTAATGGATGGGGTTGTGTTCCTGTCTTGCTAGTTGTTTGGCTTAGGGTGTCCAGCACTGTACCTTGCTAGTCGTTGAGTGGAGCTGGGTCTTGGCTTTGAGATGGAGATCTCTTGGAGATTTTCGCCGTTTGATATTACGTGGAGCTGGGAGGTCTCTTGTGGACCAATGTCCTGAACTTGGCTCTCCCACCTCAGAGGCACAGCCCTCATGCCTGGCTGGAGCACCAAGAGCCTGACATCCCCACAGCTCAGAATAAAAGGGAGGAAAAAAAAAGAAAGAACAAAGAAGAAAATAAAATAAAGTTATTAAAATAAAATTTTTTAAAAAAGTAAAAGAAACAAAAACGTACAGGCAGAACCCTAGGACAAATGGTAAAAGCAAAGCTATACAGACAAAATCACACACAGAAGCATACACATACACACTCAGAAAAAGAGAAAAAAAATGTATATCATTTTCTCCCAAAGTCCACCCCCTCAATTTGGGATCATTCGTTGTCTCTTCAGGTATTCCACAGATGCAGGGTACATCAAGTTGACTGTGGAGATTTAATCCACTGTTCCTGAGGAGAGATTTCCCTTTCTCTTCTTTGTTCGCACAGCTCCCGGGGTTCAGCTTTGGATTTCGCCCAGCCTCTGCGTGTAGGTCTCCTGAGGGTGTCTGTTTTTGCTCAGACAGGACGGGGTTAAAGGAGCAGCTGATTCGGGGGTTCTGGCTCACTAAAGCCATGGGGAGGGAGGGGCACGGAGTGCAGGGCGAGCCTGCGGCTGCAGAGGCCATTGTGACGTTGCACCAGCCTGAGGTGCGCCATGCGTTCTCCCGCGGGAGTTGTCCCTGGATCACGGGACCCTGGCAGTGGCGGGCTGCAGAAGCTCCCGGGAGGGGAGGTGTGGATAGTGACCTATGCTCGCACACAGGCTTCTTGGTGGCGGCAGCAGCAGCCTTAGCGTCTCATGCCCGTCTCTGGGTTCCGCGATTTTAGCAGTGGCTCGCGCCCATCTCTGGAGCTCCTTTAAGCAGATCTATTAATCCCCTCTCCTCGCGCATCGGGAAACAGAGGCAAGAAAAAGTCTCTTATCTCTTCGGCAGGTCCAGACTTTTTCCCGGACTCCCTCCCGGCTAGCCGTGGCGCACTATCCCCCTGCAGGCTGTGTTCACGCCGCCAACCCCAGTCCTCTCCCTGCGCTCCGACCGAAGCCCGAGCCTCAGCTCCCAGCCCCGCCTGCCCCGGCAGGTGAGCAGACAAGCCTCTCGGGCTGGTGAGTGCTGGTCGGCACTGATCCTCTGTGCAGAAATCTCTTCGCTTTGCCCTCCACACCCCTGTTGCTGTGCTCTCCTCCGCGGCCCCGAAGCTTCCCCTCCGCCACCCGCAGTCTCCGCCCGCAAAGGGGCTTTCTAGTGTGTGGAAACCTTTCCTCCTTCACAGCTCCCTCCCACTGGTGCAGGTCCCGTCCCTATTCTTTTGTCTCTGTTTATTCTTTTTTCTTTTGCCCTACCCAGGTACGTGGGGAGTTTCTTGCCTTTTGGGAGGTCTGAGGTCTTCTGCCAGCATTCAGTAGGTGTTCTGTAGGAATTGTTCCACGTGTAGATGTAATTTTGATGTATTTGTGGGGAGGAAGGTGATCTCCACGTCTTACTCTTCCACCATCTTGAAGCTACTCCCTGTTTGCTCTTTTTAATGGTGAGAGATAGATGGAGAGAATGAATGCTAGGCTTGGCTGCTTGAATTCCTTAGTGTCCATTTTGATAAAAATTCCTGCACCAGATGCATCTGATCTTTTAATTCTGAGACATCCAGCTCTGTCCTGGAGGCAGTTTTGGAGCAATGATCCAGGGGCTTTCTAGGTCAGTATACCTAGTTTACCATGGCAGAGACCCTCAGAGCCTGCCAGTAATCTGTGGGATCAGCTGTACTTCTCGGTCTCCCTTGTAGTTGGGTTGGGACCACATGGCCAATGAGATGTGTACAGAAGTGACATAGGCTATTTCCAGGCCTGGCCCTTCAGTAAAACCGTTATCTTTAGCTCCTCTCTCTTTTCCCTCCCATGGTGACCCTGGAGGCCATGTGTTCCAAATGATTTAGCTACAAGGTAGCGGAGCCTGTCCCACCTGTGTCATGAGCAAGAAATAAACTTTCGTTTTGTTGAACCACTAAGATTGTCTATGGCAACATTACTTACTCATCCGTTACTAAATCCAAAATGGAGAAAGCAAGATAGGGGAGTGAATGTGGAAAGATAAGTGAGTTGGAACCCAGGAGAGATGTGTAATGGTTTAGTTGTGCCATGTTTTTCCAAGTGTGATCTGTAGACCACTAATGGGAACTGAGCACATGTAAGCGATAAACAGAAGAACACTAAAACTTTTAGTAGGCAAGCATTTATTTGACTATGTATTAGAAAAAAATTTTACCTGGCGTGTATGTCTACCCTGTAATTTCATAGATATTTTTTGCTTAGTATTCAATTAGAAGTAGACTTAGAAAAACATTAAATAACAAATACACAAGTGGTACATAGGGATGGAATAAAAATGTGAAGGTGGCAATAACTAAAATTTAGGGACCATGAAAATAGGCCATACGAAAATAAAGGAGGCTTGGAGTATATCTCTGAAAAGAATAGATAGCTGTCATGGCTTTTGCTATGGGAAAGTCATATAATTAGCTCTGAAATTCTGGGAATTAAGGGGGACCTAAAATGATCAGCTCCTTGTTGCCTCTATAATGATGTCCAGCTTCTTCAGCCCGGCATCCAAGACCTTCTAGATGTCTAGCATCTAACAGTAACTTGACTTGCCGGTTTAATTTCTATTGGCCACTGTACAGCTTAATTCCACTCAACTTGTAAGCCACAGCTCAAATCCCATCCTCCATGAAACTTTACCTTATTGCCCCCCCCACCCCAATAAAAATGATCTCACCCTCTTGAAAAGCCTTAGAGCACCTACTCCTGGTACCAACCGGACACACAATCCTGAAGTCGAGTTATTTGTATGAGCGTCTTGCCTTCCCATTTAAATTATAAGCTCCTGGACAAGACTGATCCTGTTCTTACAATATTTCTTTGAATCTTTCATACTTCCTGATAATTTTCAGTAACACACAATAAACATGTTTGTTGTAACTTTTTGTTGTAAAGCATCTGTTTCTCATGCTTCAGAGCTTTTCAAAGCACAAGCCAAGAATTGCAAGGTATAATAGAATCGAGCTGTCCTATGACATGAGGATAATTTAATGAGCTTTCTGTTTGAAGAAACTTCTAGGCTCTAAGGAAGATATCTATTGGGAGTGTCATGAGGTTTGCTGTTACCTGGTTTATTATAATGGTCATGTTGGTGAAATGTTTTCAGGCAGGATGTTAAAGTAATGATAGCTGCTGAAGCAAGTAGACTTCAAAATTAAATAATAGAATTTGATTTCCCACTTATATAATAATAAAAGCAAGTCAGCTTTCCTCAACATGGTTATCCAGAAACCAAGGCTCCTTTCATTGTATGGCTCAGCCATTCTCTAAGCTGTGTCATCATTTGCATCCAACTGGCAGAAGATAAAGGAGAATGTGAAGTGGGTATTCCCACTTTTAAAAGACTCTGATTAGTAAATGAGATATATGATTCCACCTCACAGTCCATGGGTGAAAACTAGTCACACGGTCACATCTAGATGTCAAGGGTCCAGGAAATGTGATCCCTTGATGTTTCTGATCACAATTTAAAATTATGGATTGGAGAGCGTGAACTCTGTGTGGATGGATGAGTATCTCTGGCACACAGCTAGGTGAGCACACCAGCTGCCTTCCAAGTTTAGCCACCACTTCATTTGATTTACAAGGAAATGTGGAAGAGTTTGTGAAATAATGGGAACAACGAGGAAAGCAGTGGAATAAGATAACCCGAGAAATAGTGAAACAGAAACGAAGCCCATGTAGGTCCCTAATCGATTGTCTTCATCTTTTGAGGAGATGAAGAGAGGCTAGCACAGGTGCTGGAGCCTAGGTATGCTGAATTCTGGAATGGGGAAGCATGGGTGGAGGGTGGCTCTCCTGACCTGCGTGCTTCTAAGAGTTGCTTTGGAATACCAGCCAGGTGGAGGAGTCAAGTTGCCAGGCGCTTCCATCTGGACTCCTGGCCAGTTTATGCTGTTTCCTGGACTACTGGATGTCAGAGAGAAGAACCCATAGGGCTGGCTTTTAGGTAGAACACTTCTTTTTTTCACTTGTTCTCTTATTTGAACTTTATAACAATTTGGTGTAATAGGGAATATTACCATTTAATAGGCTAGAAAAATGTGTCATGGAAATGCCCCAAGCTCCCACATGAGTGTCTGAGTCAGGACTAGACCCTTAATCTTCTGACTCTAGATTCAAGGCCCATTTCATTGCATCGCAATCTCGCCTCGGGTAAATAGTTGGCTTCAGGTTAAAAGGAGAAAGAAGTAGGTTAATTCTGTCCTTCAGTCTTCCAGGTTCTTTTTTCTATGAACTTTTGCCCTCTCAGTTTCCTAATTTCAATCCAAACTTGCTGATCTCCTTGGTTGTGCTAACTGGTACCTTTCCTAGAGGCACTGGCATCTTTTTCTAGGCTAAATAGAAAGAGATGTGGCTCTATCAGTGGCATCCCGTGGGAGGAATCAGTGAGCATGAGGGCCTGTTGCAGCACCTGTGAAACACAGTCACATGCTCCATAAAGCAGTCCCAGCTTCAGCCAGCATCGCCATAACCATCACTTCTTGCCAGAGCATAAATCATACAAATCAGATTTTACAGCTGTGAAGGCTTTTAGAAATCACCCAATCTAGCTATTTATGTTTGGGTAATAAATATATGAGTACTTGAAAAAATGCTCACTCCCACTAGTGATCAGAGCAATGCAATTAGAACAAGAAAACAGGGCTTCCTTGGTGGCACAGTGGTTGATAGTCCGCCTGCCGATACAGGGGACACGGGTTCGTGCCCCGGTCTGGGAAGATCCCACATTCCGCGGAGCGGCTGGGCCCGTGAGCCATGGCCACTGAGCCTGCGCGTCCGGAGCCTGTGCTCCGCAATGGGTGAGGCCACAACAGTGAGAGGCCCGCCTACCGCAAAAAAACAACAAAACAAAACAAGAAAATAAAGTTTTCCTCTGTCAGGCTGGCAAAAACAAAACCATATTCAGTGTTAGCAGGGAGGTGGGAAAATTGTCCCTCTCTTATACTGTTGTATGAGTATGGCTTGGTAACAACCTTTTGGGGGCAGTCTGGCACATTTCAAAGCAAAACTTGAAATAATAAAAAATTAAAAAGCCATTTAAAAGGCAAGAATTTAAATAGCAAAATATTTAAAAGCAAAAATTAGATGGACATAGCAATTTCAAGTGCAAGAATGCCTATATCTATGGAGGTGTACAAAATTAGGTGTTCATGAATGATGATTGTGATTATGAAAAAATGGAGAACACCTAAATGTATTTCCATAGAGGAAGTGCTAAATGAATTATAGAAAATCTATGTTGTTTTATTGTGGAATTTTGTGAAGCTTTTAAATAGAATGAATTAGAAATATAAAATGGTATAGCTACTTTGGAAAATACTTGGCAGTTCCTCAGAAAGTTAAACAGAGTTGCCTAAGATCTAGCAGGATATAACCAAGAGTATTAAAAACCTATGTCCACACAAAAACTTGTACACAAATGTTCGTGGCAGCATTGTTCATGATAGCCAACAAGTGGAAACTACCCAAATGTCCATCAGCTAATGAATGGGTAAGCAAAAGGTGGTATATCCATACGATGGAATGTTATTCAGGCATATACAGAAATGATGCACTGATTCATGCTCTAGTGTGGATGAACTCTGAAAACATTATGCTAAGTGAAAAAAGCTGGACGCAAAAGGCCATGGATTGGATGATTCTATTCATATGAAATGTCCTGAAGAGGCAAATCCATAGAGACAAAAATATATTGATAGTTTCCAGGGACTGGGGAGAGGGAAACAATGGGAGGTGACTGCTAATGAATACAGATGGAGTTTCTTAGGGCAGTGATGAAAATATTCTAGAATTAGATAGTGGTGATGGTTACACAACTTTGTGAACAATTTACTAAAAACCAGAGTTGTAAACTTTAAAAGTGTTAATTTTATGGTATGTGAACTATATCTCAAAAAGAAAACGAGAGATCTGTTTGTCTGAAATAGAGGGTGTCCCTGATACATTGTAGGATTCAAGAACAAGTTGTTGAACAATATATAGTTCATTTTTTTATTGGAGCATAGTTGATTTACAATGTTGTGTTAGTTTCAGGTGTACAGCAAAGTGATTCAGTTGTGTGTGTGTATTTATATATATATATTCTTTTTAATTTTTAAAAATTAAAAAAAAATTTTTAACATCTTTATTGGAGTCTAATTGCTTTACAATGGTGTGTTAGTTTCTGCTTTATAACAAAGTGAATCAGCTATACATATACATATGTTCCTATATCTCTTCCCTCTTGCGTCTCCCTCCCTCCCACCCTCCCTATCCCACCCCTCTAGGTGGTCACAAAGCACGGAGCTGATCTCCCTGTGCTATGCAGCTGCTTCCCACTAGCTATCTATTTTACATTTGGCAGTGTATATATGTCCATGCCACTCTCTCACTTTGTCCCAGCTTACCCTTTCCCCTCCCCGTATCCTCAAGTCCATTCTCTAGTAGGTCTGCATCTTTATTCCCGTCTTGCCCCTAGGTTCTTCATGACCATTTTTTTTTTTTTAGATTCCATTATATATTCTTTTTTAGATTCTTTTCCCTTATATGTTATTACAAAATATTGAGTATAGCTCCCTGTGCTATACAGTGGGTCTTGTTTGTTGTCTATTTTATATGCAGTAGTGTCTATATGTTAATCTCAAACTCCAAATTTATCCCTTCCCCCTTCTCCTTTGGTAACCATAAGTTCTTTTCTATGTCTATGGATCTTATATAGATTATTTTTATCACATAACAAAACAAACTCTATCAATTATGGTCCAACCAGAAAAATTAAAAGTCCTATAAATATTTAAAAGGAAGAGAATTTAATGCAGGGAATTGATTACAAAGGTGAAAAGCACCTCTACATTGGAGAGGCAGGCCAAGGAGACAGTATCACCAGAGTCACTTAAGTACATGGTGGGTCTGTCTCGTGGGAGCTGAAGCCACGGAGGAGTTGCAACCATTACAGAGATGCCACAAGAAGCAGGGTGAGGCAGAGAAATAGCTTCGCCTTCTCTCCTCCTCCTACCATCCAATCTTGCCTTATCATAACCTATTGGTCATATCTACTCAGAAGCCAGGGGGAAAGAGAGCCTGAGAAATGTAGTTTCCTGAAGTACAGAATAGAGCAGAAGAGCTCAGGGAGTGGCTATGAAAGGAAACAGGCTGTTGACCTACACACTATCCCTTTTGCAACCTGGCGTCCGTTCTCATCCGCCTGACATGAAGCATGTGTCATATAAACCAAAAATGTTCTCACCCTCTCAACAAGGGGAGACCCAAAGTCCCTTCATTGTCATTATCCACTTCAAGTGCATAACTTCCGGTTGATATGATCCTTCCCAAAGGTCTGGATGTGGCGTCTCATAGTCTGGTGGTCTACTGATGTAGTTGTAAACTTAAACACCTCTGACACTTAGTGTAAAAAATAAGAAAAGAGAACAGAAAAAAGGGAAAAAAAATTGAACAATAGAAATATACAAAATAGTCACAGCTGCTAAAGCTATCATTTCTGTCACTGGTCATGAGACACAGTTGACGTTTATCTCTTCCTCCTTCCTCCACCCATTCCCTGTCACTTGGCTGTTAGCCAGCGTTCCACTTGGTTGGGGTTCTTGACCCACTGGGGTGACTAAAATCAATTCCTGGAGGCTCTGAGTCTTTAGTGGCTATGCCTTTCTTGGTTCGCTCTATTCTTCTATTGATTTTTATTTGGAAGTAATAAGAGGCACCTAAGATTATCCCTGGGCTCCAACGATGGCCTCTTTGCCTCCACTGTGTAGTAGCAACCCAATTTCCCCTTGATAATGAAAATCAACCCCCTTCTCTGTTGATCCAGTAACATGTGGAAATGCCACTAGCTAGCTGGCAGTCTCCCCTTCCTCTTCCCCGTGGAAGCAATCAACCCTTGGGAACACCTCCAAGATTGCAGGGATGGTAAGCAAATCTTTGAGAATGGGTATCATAGTGAATGGGGCCATTCTTCATCTCTTGGTCCCCAGACCTGTGTGTTCTGACTGAAGAAGAAAGAGCACTGACCATTTATTTGAGTTTAAAGCATGTATTGCATCCTATAAGACAGTACCCAGCCTCACAGGGTGTGATCTCCCATCTGGTACTGTGACGGGGTCTGTAACAAGCCATTTTATCAGGCCAGCTACTTCAGGGCAATTGAGGTATGTGTCAAGGCCAGTGAATTCCATGGGTGTGGAGCCACTGCTGTACCCCCTTCACTGTAAGATGTATTCCTTGCTCAGAATGTCGTGTGAAATACCATCACGATAAATGAGGCATTCCCTAAATCCATGGACAATGGTACTGACAGAAATATGCAAAGTTCATTATAGCAGGGAAGTTTGGGCATCTTGACGTAATTGAATGTAAGCAGTTGAGTCCAAGGCTAAGTCAACCAGTCAAGGAAACTGTTGAAGCTGTTTCTCATGAGCTAGAACGTTGTCTGGAATCTTGAGTAAGTGTGTCCTTATTGACAAATTCAACCTCATTGAATTTTATGTTCCATTCTTAGGCTTAGAATCTGCTTGCGCAGCGGTTTTCCAGGTCCCTGCTCATAAGAATTAGCAAGAGCATATACTTCCTTTGGTGTATAGGATGTCTTTTCCCAGAACACACCTTGCAATTCTCCCCCTACAGTGGGATCGGATTCTATTTATTGGTCCAGAGGCAATAAGAACTAGTAGGAATGGGGCTTGAGAATAGCATCCCATTGCAAAAGTTGCCTAAGGTAGGATCATTACAGTACATTACACTGACTTTAAGCAAGGGAAGGCTAGTTTCCAGAGATAAGGAAAGACGGACTGCCTCCAGGGTTCTAAGTGTTGTCAGACCATTCAAATATCCCCCTCTTAAGGCTCGGGATCCCACTCCTTTGCAACTAATGCCCTGACGTTAATATACGAGGCACGGCTAGGTTTTGTACTCAGCTTACAATGTTATTCTGTAACGTGTACTCTTTGATTTGGGACCAAATCTTCAGACATGTCTAACCAGTGGCTACTAGAAATAAGAGATGTTCTTAAAGACATCAGAGCAGCTCAGTGGTTCTGTGCCTGAGCTTATAGTTTCCTTCCTGAAAGCTCTTAGAACCTTTAGAAGCAGCTGGCCACCTAACAGCTTACACCAGTTGAGGGCAGGAGTGATTTGATTTCCCAAAGCATTGTCTTAACTGGCACATGATCCCAGGCAATCTTCAGGTGATAATTTAAGTGAAGATGTTGCCACTGCATGCGAGATATGACTTCCATTTGCAAGGAGATCATCAGTATATCCATGCTCTAATAGGCCAGCAACCAAAACCAGAATTCTATCTTGAGAACCTGTTTTTTAAAACTATTCCAAGAGCTATATCAACCAGGAGAATAAGAAACTTCTCTAGAACTTAGGATGAATCTACAATAAGGTGAATATGCTTGATGCTATTGAACTGTACACTTAGAAATGGTTAAGATGACTTTATGAGTGAACCTAGTACAGAGAATTGGTTTCAGGAGATGGAAGAACAGAGGAGCAAACAGAAGACCTTGAGATCATGTAGTGATTAGCAGCAGCAGGAAGCTGCCACCATCCCTCTGCTAGACGGACAAGGAGAGAAGACAGTACTGATAGGCCTTCAGAATCAGGGTCATACTCCAGAGGTGAACCTGGGAGACCTGTCACGTGGGTTCTGAGACTATGGAGGAGATGCCACAGGAAACAGACGGAGGCTTCTT
This sequence comes from Neophocaena asiaeorientalis asiaeorientalis, assembly GCF_003031525.2. Lineage (NCBI taxonomy): Eukaryota > Metazoa > Chordata > Mammalia > Artiodactyla > Phocoenidae > Neophocaena > Neophocaena asiaeorientalis. The sequence continues at coordinate 2,247,468 of NW_020173964.1, read as the reverse complement.
CCTGCTTCCTATCCTCCAGCCTTCCACCAGAGCCTTCATTGGCAAAGCTTCCCACAGGTACAGAGGCAGAGCAGGGGAAGAGCAAATGGGCAGTTGATCTGCACACAAGCCTCTTTGCAGGTATGTATAAATGCACAGGAGAAAGCCTGGAAGCATATAGTCCAGTAACAAAGTAGACTGCATCTCTCAGGAGGACACAACCACTTCCAGACAGCCCCTCCCCTGGAGCAACTCCTGCCTTTGAGGAGAGGGCCCCCCTGAGCGCCAAGAGCAGAGGCAGCTCTGGGCAGACAGATGCAGTCAGCCAACAGCAAGTGGGGAGAAGGTCTGGTTCCTCCAGTCAAATGGGTCATGACACTGTCTTCTGTGATCCAGCTCTGCCCCAGGAGGAGCAGGGTGGGCAGGCCAGCAAAGCCTGAAGCAGAAAAGGAAGGCGGCTCTGCTGAATGGTGAGTAGTGGTTTCACGGTAGCAGTGGCTAGGAGAAGAGTGAGGGCTGGAAGGGGTGTGGGGTGCGAAGGCTGAACATAGACCCACCCCTGTTAGTGCACTGAATCCTCAGGAGGAAGCAGGCGGCGGGGAGGCGGGGCAGGAGTCCGGAAGTCAGAATATTTTGGCTCACCTTATATTTGACTGTGTCAGTTCCAGTACGTTCACTTCAATCTGGCAGTCGACAGTGCTTTTCACAGCCACCCAAATCAAATATTCTATTGGGTCGATGCAGAGCAGTTATGAAGGGGCCCTCCTCGGGGAATTGGATGCATCACTGTCGTCAATTTGGCGCTTCCCTGTCAAGTAGGCACAAGTCTGGCCACAAAGGCTCGGTTATTTCATGACCCAGACTCGACCACGAGGACAGTGGCGAAGGTGCCCTTGTGAACTCCAGCCTTTGTTCTGTGCAGATCAGCACTCTGCCTTCATTGAATTACGCAAATATTCATGTTTTTGTATAACAATGAGACAATTGCTTGAATAGAATATATATATGTATTTTTTTGGTGGCTCTTTGTCTGCTGTATTTAAGGGGTCACGAGTAAGGCAGCCCTCAAATACTTTGCAGTCTTGGGAGTGCCCAGTACAGGGAAGGGTCTGAAGAGCAGGAAGGACTCCCCTCACTTTGACAGGCCTGTGGGATCCCTCCAGGGCCTTAATTACTCTGGCCCTGTGCTCCTCTGCTCCTGGCCAGGAGCTGAGGTGAGCGCAGACGCTTACACAGTCTGGAGGTGTGCCTTCCCATCCTGGCCCCGGTTTGGAGGGGCAGCGGCTGGTCCCTGGGCCCCTGGAAGACCAGGAGAGGCGTGGCCCAATCTCCCCCAAGCCCGCAGTGCTGGGCCACCGAGGCCAGCCACTGAGGCCTGCCCATCTGCCACCCTGCCTTGGTTTTAATGAAAACTGTCCATGTGTTGCTGCTCATTCCTAATTATCTGCTCTGGCCTGGTTGGCTGACATGTTTATTTTGTGGCTGCCAGCCTGGTAGAGATGGCTCTTTCATAAAGAATCACACCCCATTCAAGTTGAGTTTCCTTTTTGCCCATCATTTGTTTTTGCAAACATTTCAGGATTAATTGAACACTCTTCCCCCTTCCAACCAAAACACATGCTCGCCTTCCCTGCGCAATATGGCAATCTTGGCATTCGATCATCTCTGCACGCTTTCATTTCTGAGTCCTCAGTGCTGACAAAAGACTGGTCTCAAGTAACCTCAGGCCGCTGTCTTGGAGAAAATTGAGTTTCATTTCAGATTAGCCTCTTCAGTTTCTGTCTCTGAAAAGCTCATTTTCTATAAATCTAGGTTTGGGTATCTTCAGGCTCACCTTGAGCCCGCAACTGCATATCTTTTGCTCGTCTTTTTAATTTTAACTATGGGTTTGGAAGCTTCATAAAATATGTCATGTTTTGAGTAAGGGAAGAAGAAGGAAAGAGTCAGCTCTGGGCAGACTTTAAAAAGTATCAGGTAAAAATTGTTCTTCTTTAACCTGATTTCACTATTAAGACTCCAGTGGAAAAAAACAGCTAGGAATTGAAATGATTGTCTTCTTTATTTCTACTACTGCACACCTCATTTTTAAAAGCAAAACAAAGACGAAAAATTCTTTATCAATTCCATTGTCATCCTCTTTCTCCCTCTAGGGTTGCTTAATCCTGGCTGCTCAGAAGAATCACCTGGGGTTTTAAAATTTTGCCCATATGTGTAGTCGTAATAACGGCCTCCCAGAGATGTCCTAATCTCTAGGACCTGTTACCTTCCCTGTGATTAAGTTAAGATCTTGGGGTGTGAAGTTGTCCTGGATTCTCCAGGTGGGCCCCAGAATATAATCATGGGGGTCTTTAAAGGTGGCAAAAGGGAGGCAGAAGAAGAGAGTAACTGTGGAAGAAGCAGAGAGAAACAACATTGCTGGCTTCAAAGATGGATGAAGGGGGCCTTTAAGAAGCTGCAAAAGGTAGGAAAACAGATTTTCCCTGGAGTCTCCAGAAGGAACAGAACTCTGCTGACACCTTGGGTTTAGTCCAGTGAGACCCCAGAGGACTTCTGACCTACAGAACTGTGAGATACATTTGTGTTGTATTAAGCCACTAAGTTTATGGCCATTTGTCCCAGCAGGAAGAGAAAACTAACACATCATGTAAATTTACCCTTGGAGAGGTGGCCCCAGGCATCGGTAAATGGAAAGGCTCTGCAGGTGGTTCTCACGCCGTGGGATGGAGTGCCCACAGGCAGTGATGTGTCCATGTGCTCACACCTCCTTGACCGTTGGCCCACTGCAATCTGGCCGTTATTCCCATCAATCCTCTGGACTCTTCTCACACACCAGCCACCTCTTGTTGACAAATCAAGTGGACAATACTCCCTCCTTATGTCACTCAGTGTTTGACAGCACTGGCCATTTCCTCAGACACCACTCATCTGTTTTTCTTTCTCACCTCATGGTCATCCTCGTGATTCTCTTGGCTACTGCTGTTCTTCATCTCAATCCTTAAGTGTCGATGCTGTGAGGGTTCCATCCTAGGGTCTGCTCTCTTCTTGCCCTGTATACTATTCCTGGGATGTTTCACCTGTCACTTTGGCCTCTATATGGTGATGGATACCTAACCTAAATCTTTTGGCTATTTATCTTTCCTAACTTTCAAAACCATATATTCAACAATCTACTTCAAACTCAGGATGTCCAACATCAAACTCATTTCCCCCACCTTAATTCCCTTCCTCTGTATGTAGCATTCTTTTTATTTATTTATTTATTTATTTATTTTATTTTTATTTTTGGCTGTGTTGTGTCTTCATTGCTGCGTGTGGGCTTTCTCTAGTTGTGGCGAGTGGGTCTACTTTTCGTTGCGGTGCGCGGGCTTCTCACTGTGGTGGCTTCTCTTGTTGAGGAGCATGGGCTCTAGGCGCATGGGCTTCAGTAGTTGTGGTGCATGGGCTTAGTTGCTCCGTGGCATGTGGGATCTTCCCGGACCAGGGCTCGAACCCATGTCCCCTGCATTGGCAGGTGGATTCTTAACCACTCTGCCACCAGGGAAGCCCCTGTATGTGGCATTCTTATCCATGCAGCAACTAAAGCCAGAAACCTGGGAATCATCCTGTCTCCTCTCACTCCCTCACCTCTTCTTCTCCTAAGTCTAATTAATCATGTCTCTCTACCTATTCAGTATCATCCTGGTTCAGGCTACTTTGATCTCTCCCTGAATTATTGTGATGGCCAAAGCCACTTCTCAAAAATAAAAATGTCATAACTCTACATAAAACATTTTAACATCTCCCTCATCCTCAGGAATAAACTCCAAGCTTTTCACTTGTTTTTAAGACACAGTGTCACTTTATTCCTGTTTTCCTGTCTAACACCATCTCCTCCAATTCTTGGCCTCTTTATCCCCACCCAACTCTGTGCCCCAGCCATTGTGAACTACTTTAGTCATCTAAATTCACCACACCTCCTCTTGTCCCAGACTTTGCACATGCCTGTCTCTCTTCCTAAACATACCATTTTCTCACTCTGAGACTACGTCTTCCCCATGCCTCAGTCTTGGCTTAGCTGTTGCCATGGACATTGGTCATTTTTTGGCTGTGTTCACCCTTCCTTTAGTATCTTGATTGCCTTCTGGAGAATTAACCCTTTTTTCTTCTGTGTATCCTTGGCTAGATGGTAAACCCAAATGTCTGTCCCTTATGACAGAACCTAAAGCGTGTTAGCTCCTTTCTCTCATGGTCTTGGTACAATCGGGTAGATGATCTGTGACCTAAGCTGATCAATCAGATGCTTTTTGCCAGGACTTTGAATCTCGAATAAATAGTGCCAAGATGAAAGAAATTGGGATTCCTCCATGCCAGGAGCAGCGTTCTGACTGGACTGTTCTGGCTCAGAGACCCTGCCTGGGTTCCTATTTCCTGACCCTTCAAAACTGCCCTTATTTCTGTCTCTTTATAAGCCTGTTTCTTCAGCTATTCCATTGATTCTATTGGTATCCCATATCCTTTCACTAAATTTCTTTATTTTTTAAGTTAGAAAGAGTTCGTTTCTGTTCTTTTTTCATCTATAAAGTTATTCAGTGGCTCCTCAGCCCTCATCTGGACATATTCTTATTATAGTAGTTACTACTGTACAATGTATTAAAATATCACTTCTCTGTTTCTCCTACTAGATCATAAACTTCTTGAGGGCAGGAACAATACCTTGTTCGTTATTCTACACCCAGAGCGAAGCACAGGGTCTGGTACATAGTAAACATTTAATAAGCAATTGAGGAATGTGTGAATGCAATTTCGTTCTCTGATAAGAATATGATAAATGTGGAAAAGGCTTATGGTCCATTGATTCTAATGTTTCCCAAACTATTGCCAGCTAATATAAATGATCACCAGGAAGTTTCATTAATGCTTTCTCTGCCCAATGACAAAAACATACAGATCATTGTGCAAAGCCCAAAACAAACTAAAAATACCAAAACAAGGACTTCCACTTTCAAGAAGATGAAATAGACATACTTTTCCCTTTTCTCCCACCTAAGTACAACAAAAATCCTTGGACAAACATCACTCAGCAAAACCACAATGAGGTATTATCTCACACCTATTAGAATGGCTATTATCAATTGGGATTGACATATATACACTAATATGTATAAAATGGATAACTAATAAGAACCTGCTGTATAAAAAACTAAATTAAATAAAATTCAAAAAAAAATTACCTTAAGTGTAAATGGACTGAATGCTCCAATCAGAAGACAGAGTGGCTGAAGGGATACAAAAATAAGACCTATATATATGCTGCCTATAAGAGACTCACTTCAGATCTAAAGACACAGAGACTGAAAGTGAGGGGTTGAGAATAATTACTCCATGCAACCGGAAATCAAAAGAAAGCTGGAACAGCAATACTTATCAGGCAAAATATACTTTAAAGCAGACTGTTACAAGAGACAAAGAAGGACACTGCAAAATGCCCAAGTGATCAATCCAAAAATATATAACAATTATAAATACATATGCACCCAACATAGGAGCACCTCAATGCATAAGGCAAATATTAACAGACATAAAAGGAGAAATCAACAATAACACAATAATAGCAGACTTTAACACCCCCCCCAAATAAAAACAAACAAACAAGAAATAACAAGTATTGGCAAGGAGGGGGAGAAAAGGGAACCCTTTTGCATTTTTGGTAGGAATGTAAATTGGTGTGGCCCCTCTGGAAAACAGTATAGAGGTTCCTCAAAACATTAAAAATAGAAATACCATATGATCCAGCAATTCCACTTCTGGGTATATATCCAAAGAAAATGAAATCACTATCTCAAAGAGATATCTGCACTTCCATGTTCATTGCAATATCATTCACAATGGCCAAGACATGGAAACAACCTAAGTGTCTATCAAAAGATGAATGGATAAAGAAAATGTAGTATTTATGTATACAATGGAACACTATTCATCCATAACAAAGAAGGAAATCCTGCCATTTGCAACAACATGGATGGACCTTGAGGGTGTTATGCTAAGTGAAATAAGTCAGAGAAAGACAAATACTATATGATCTCACTTATACGTAGAATCTAAAAAAACCAAATTTATAGAAACAGAGATCAAATTTGTGGGATGAGGGCTGGGGGAATTAGAAGGTGATCAATAGGTACAAACTTCCAGTAATAAGATAAATAAGTTCTGGGGATGTAATGTACAGCATGATGACTGCAGTTAATATTACTGTATCATCTATTTGAAAGTTGCTAAGAGAGTAGATCTTAAAAGTTCTCATCACAAGAAAAAAAAGATGAGGTGATTGGTGTTAACTGAACTTATTGTGGTCATCTCCCAGTATATACATATATCAAATCATGACACTGTACACCTTAAAATGATAAAATGTTAGGTTTAAGTTATATCTCATTAAAACTGGAAAAGAAAGTTATGAAATAACCATAAAATATAACAGTATACATTAAAAATAATGTGTAATTAATCATCAAGGAAATGCAAAACCATAATGCAACACCACTACACACCCACCACAATGGCCAAAATGAAAAAGTGTTGATAAGGCTATGGAGGAACTGAGATTCTCATACATTGCTGGTGGGAGTGTAAATTGGTACAATCACCATTGAAGACGGGAAGTTTCTACCAAAGCTGAACATATACGTAACACTGTGACTCTAAATAGATGGAGAGATATACCATATTTGTGGATCGAAAGAATCAACATAATGAAGTTGTCATTTCTCCTTAAAATGATTGAAAGGTGTCATGCAATTCCTATCAAAATCCCAGAAAAATATTTTATAGATATAGATAAGATTATTCTACAATTTATATGGAAAGGAAAAGGAACTCTATAGAATAGTTAAAACAATTTGGGGAAAGAATAAAGTGGGAGGAATCAGTTTGCATGATTTCAATATTTATACAATTATAGTAATCAAGATTGTATGGTATTGGTGGAAGGATGGACCCATAGATCAGTGGAACAGAACAGAGAACCGTATAGCCTTTCCAACAAATGGCCCTGGAACTTGGACATTCATAGGCAGAAAGAAAGAAAGAGAGAGAGAGAGAGAAAGGAAGAAAGGAAGAAAGAAAGGAAGAAGGAAAGAAAAGAAAGAAAGAAGGAAAGAGAGAGAAAGAAGAAAGAAAAAAGAAAAAGAAAGAAAGAAAGAAAGAAGGAAAGAGAAAGAAGAAAGAAAGAAAGAAAAGAAAAAGAAAGAAAGGAAAGAGAAAGAAGAAAGATAGAGAAAGAAAGAAAAAAGAAAGAAAGAAGGAAAGAGAGAAAGAAAGAGAAAGAAGGAAAGAGAGAAAGAGAAAGAAGAAAGAAAGAGAAAGAAAGAAAGAAAGAAAGAAAAAGAAAGAAAGAGAAAAAAAGGAAGGAAGAAAGAAAAGGAAGAAGGAGGGAGGGAGGGAAGGAAGGAAGGAAGGAAGGAAGGGAGTAAAGAAGGAAGACCCAAGTCTCACATCTTAATATAAAGCTTAACTCAGAATGGATCATGGATGTAAATATAATGTGTAAAACTATAAAACATTTAAAAAACAAGGTATCCAAAAAGTCAATAGGTAAATTAAAATGGAATAGTAAAAATATTCAAATAATCCAAAAGAAAGCAGGAAAGAAGAAATGGAGGAACAAAACAGGTAAGATAGAAAACAAATAATAAAATGATAGCTCTAAATCCAACCATGTCAGTAATTAGGTAAAGTGTAAATTATCTAAACACTTGGAGAAGCCCACTTTAAATATAAAGACATAGATAAATTAAAAGTATAGAAAAAGAGATATCATGCAAACAATAATCAAAAGAGAGCTGGAGAGCTGGAGTGACTATATTAATATCAGACAAGGCAGACTTGGGAACAAGGAACATTACCAGCAGTAAAGGGGTAATGATAAAAGTATCAATTCACAGGGAAGATATAATAATTCTAATTGTGTATTCAGGTTTTGTTGCAGTTTGACAAAATAACTAATTAGTTTTTTGGTTTTTTTTTTAAACAACCTTGACATTGTAGCCAGAGCCTAAAAAAATGAGTGTAGTGTTTATCAGAAATATAAAGTCACATTTATTGTTTCCTGCAATAGTTTCCAAAATGAATTCTTAGTTGTTTCTCAATCAATGAAACATCCCTTGGAAGCATGTGTTCTTCTGCCATGATACAGGGGAGGAATCTTGAGCAAATATGACAAATGGCTTCTGACAGACTGGCTCCTGATAACTCAGGCCTGGAGTGAGCAGTCATAAATGACCTCACACTTGCTGCCCTCAGTCCCAGTTTGCAGCACGCTGCCTTTCTACTTAATGAAAAACACACCAAAGCAAAGGCCTTAGAAATTCTCTGAGATCCCAGCCCCCATAGCCTGCTCCTTACTGGCTGCAGGAAGCCTTGGTGGGTGGATCTTCATCTAACCTGCCACTAGGAGGTGTTTCTTGAGTTTCCTTCCTTTACTGCATGGAGAGTCATTACGTGATTCTGATTCCTTCTAAATATATTTCCCCACAAGGTAAGCGAGAAGTTATAGGCCAGTCTAACTACTGGATTTCGACCCATCTGCCAACTGTTTCTTTAAATAACAGAATAGAATATATGAAGGGAAATAAGTAACTAAAAAGAAGTTGATAGATTGCTGCAATCAAGTAAACCCATGAGATGAAATTATCAGGAATAAACATCAAGTCCAATATTTATGTTTAAAAGATCACTTTTATTGTAATCAGCATACAGGAGGCTATTGTAAGGAACCCTGAGGATACTGGTAGCAAGGTCATTATCTGAGAGTGAAGCTGGTAAAAACTGATTTAAAATGGATGAGGACAGAGTACACATGTACGCATACATCCATACGAGCCTACAGACCAATTTCACCCATGACAGTCAATGCAGAAATCCTAAATAAAATTTGTGCAAACAGACAGCATATTAAAAGATTAATATTACATGACCAAAGGAATTTATTCCATAAATGCAAGGATGTTTCAGTATTTGTATATTTATTAATGTAGTTCCCATTAATGGATATAAATAGAAAAATTATATTATCATTTTTATGAGTGTTATAAAGGCTTTTGTGAAAATTCAATGCTTATTCTCTATTTTTCGAAAAGTTTTAATAGAATGGGAATCAGATATTATTCTATTGTGCCAAACCCAGCGTTATACAAAACAGGGAAAGAATAAGAGCGTTCCTGTTAAAATCAGTAATGGACACTATCACTGCTATTATTTATCATGGTTTGGTGGTGTTCTTCAGCACAATTGGAGAAGAGAAAAAAAAAGAATGGTTTAAAAATTGAAACAGAGGACATAAAATTCTAATTATTAGCAGATAATATAACTATTGCCTCAAAAATCGAAGAGAGAATAAGTTGAAGTACTGTTACAGTCAGGGAATTCAGTAGGATCACCGAACAGGGATCATATACGGAAATCAATAGCTTTCATATATGTGAACTATAATCAGTCTGAACAAGAGACCCCCAGAATAAATAAAAAATGTATGAAGTACTTATGAGTAAACTTAACAAGAAATGTTCAAGATCTATAGAAAGAACATTTTAAATACTAGTGAGGATCACAAAAGGAGACTTAGACAAATGAACAGTATACTGAATTAATAGGGAATTGTATCATCATCAAGAAATTAATTCTCCCTAAGAGATGCTAAAATTATAATACACTTTCAATAAAATGCAAACTGAAGTTTTTTGGAACTAGGCAAGCTAAATTTATATGGAAAAATAAATAACTCAGGAAAGCTAGAAAAATTTTAAAAGAGGAAATTGAGAGGAATTGGAAAGAGGAATTCCTTTTAAAAGAGGAAAATGAGAGGAAATTGTCTTTACTAGATGTGAACACATAATATTCAAAACAGTGTTAACAGTAAACAGTAAATAGACTAATGGAAAAAATAGAGAGTCTAGAAATAGACCCTCACACGTGGAGAAGTTTATTGTGTGATAAACATGGCTTTTCAAATCAGTGGGTGGGCTGATTTTTTGGTTAGCACTCAGTTCCATTCTTAACCTTCCATGCTCTCATGTGTTACAAGGGTGCTGGCTGAAAGCCAGTATGCTATTTTTCTAGATTTCCTCATCAGCTTCCTTTGGTCAGGTTCTGTGAATGGGAGGCATTGGTTGGGATTGAGGAGTGAGACGTAAGAAGGAGCCATTTTTATGCTTCTGGTGCCTCTTCCTGCAGCAGTATTAGTATTAATGGCTGGCAATTAGGACTCTACCAGCATCAGTGAGAATGGTAGTGGTTTCAGCACCATCATGAAAGTTTAAGTTTCTGAGTTTCTGCTCAGTGTCCACAGTGAGATTCCAAAAAAAAAAATAAAAAGCAATGACCATGCTGCCAGCAGTTCAGTGTTGAGCACCAACTGGTGGTTTCCAGCTGGGGGTACTAGGGGCTTCATGATCACTGAATAAGATCACTTTCTCCCTTTGTTCCTTTAGTCCAATGTCTTTGTCACTAATTCATTGCATTGAATTCCCCTCTGTTTGAAATATTTAGAGTGCTTTCAGATTTCCTGACTGGACACTAATTGATGCAAGGAGAAAATAAAAATTATTCAATAAATGATATTAGTGAAACTAGGTAGTCAGCCTGTGGGGGAAGGGAAATAAAGTTTGGTTTCCTGCATCACACCTTATAACAAAATACATTTTAGATAAATCAAAGATTTGAATGTAAAAGAAATAAACCATAAAAACACAGAAGAAAACATGTTGGATTTTAAAAAATCTCAGAGGGCAGGTCTTTCTAAGATGTTCCAGATAAAAACCATTTGAAAATTTTAATTCCATAAAAAATGTTGACACGACAAAAAAAAAAAAATTCCCAGCACATAGGAAATCAAAAAACAGGAAATATATTTACAATGCCTATCCTTAGACAACACCAAAACCCCAATAGAAAAATCAACAAAGATCACAGATAGAAAGTGTACAGAAAGAATATATGAGTGATTCTTTAAAAATATACTCAGAATTCACTGGTGAAACCATCTGATCATGGGCTTTTCTTTTCTGGGAGGTTTTGATTACTGATCAATAGCCTTACTTGTTATTGGTCTGTTGAGATTTTCTGTTTCTTCACCATTCAGTTTCAGTAAGTTGTATGTATCTAGGAATTTCTTTCTTCTAGGTTATCCAATTTGTTGGCATGTAATTGTTCATAGTAGTCTCCTGTGATCCTTTTTATTTCTCTGGTATTAGTTGCAATATCTTCTCTTTGATTTCTAGTTTTATTAATTTGATTTTTTTCCTCTTTTTTCTTAGTTATTCTAGCTAAAGTTTTGTCAGTCTTGTTTATCTTAGAATGTGTTGGATATGTCTGTTATCTTGATTGTGGTGATAGTGTCATGAGTGTTTACAATTTGTCCAAACTCATCAAGCTGTATATATTTAATATGTATAGTTCTGTGTATGTCAATTATACGTCAATGAAGCTTTTACAAATACTCAGTCTCACTCGTAATACAGAAATGCACATTAAAACCTCTATCTATCTATCTATCTGAATCACTTTGTTGTATACCTGAAACTAATACAATATTGTAAATCAACAATACTTCAATTTTAAAAGGTGTAGATATCCTCAAAAATAGACATAAGTAAATTGTGATGCATTCATTAAAAATCCACCGTAGATACCATTTTCACTTACCAGATTGGTAAAAAAAAAAAAAAAAGCATGATAAATCACTGCGGCAATTTAAACATATATCCACAAATTATCTGACACTCTTCCTCTTTAAGAGAGGAAACGATTTTCCTCTGAGTGTGGGCTGGACTTAGTGGCAAACTTTTAATGACTAAAACATCGTAGACCTGATGGTTTGTGACTTCTGAGACTAGGTCATGAACGGTCACCACAGGCACTGCTGTTTCCTACTTCCTCTCTGTCAGATCACTTGCTCTGGGGAAAGCCAATTGCTTTGTCATGAAGACACTCCAGGAGCCCCAAGGAGAAATCCACGTGGTGAGAGAAACTGAGCCATCCTGCCAACAGTCAGCAAGGAGCTGAGACCTTCTGCCACTAGCCCTGTGAGTGCAACATTTTGGAAGTGGATCACCCAGCCGCAGGTAAGCCTTTGGACGACTGCTGCGTTGGTCAACCAACAGAGACAGTGAGGCAGAACCGCCCAGCTATGATCCTCTTAAATTTCTGTCTCACAGAAACTGTGAGATAATACACATTGTTTTTGGCTATTAAGTGTTGTGGTAATTTGTTACACAGCAATGGATAACTAATGAACTCGCTCTGTGGTGAGTGTGTGGGAAGAGGCACCCTCATAAATTGCTGGTAGGAATATAAATTGGATCAGTGCCATGGAGGAATATTAGGCAATATCTATTACAGTAAAAATGTAATTCCACGTCTATAAATACATCCAAAGAGATACTGGTACAGGTGTGAAATGTTAATTAAACAACTCTCTTTATTGCAGTGTTATTTGTAATGGCAGACTGGAAGCAATCTAACTGTGTATTGTTATTGGGACTAGTTAAATAAATATGATACATCAATATAGTGGACTTCTACGAAGCTGTTAAAAAATAATTCTATAGGGCTTCCCTGGTGGCGCAGTGGTTGAGAGTCCGCCTGCCGATGCAGGGGACACGGCTTCGTGCCCCGGTCCGGGAAGATCCCACATGCCGCGGAGCGGCTGGGCCCGTGAGCCATGGCCGCTGAGCCTGCGCGTCCGGAGCCTGTGATCCGCAACGGGAGAGGCCACAGCGGTGAGAGGCCCGCGTACCGCGAAAAAAGAAAATTTTTCTATAAACAAGGAAAAAAACAATGTGCATAGTATACTACCATTTATGTAATGCAAAAGAAAATAATATGTATATATTATCTTTGGAAGGATGCACAAGAGACTGATAACAGATTGGGGAGGAGATTGGGGGTCAGGAGTGGGAGAGAACATTTCACTATGTATCTTTTTTGATATCCTTTGAAAAAACTGTCTTTTACCATGTACATGCATTACCTATTCAAAAATTTCAATAATCAGCAAACTAAAATAGATGAAAGGTCATCCATGTTAAGAGATAGTTTCTAAATGTGTAGCTGATAGAGAACTGGAAATCCTTCTACTACAATCATGATAGCTACAGTGTCTTCATGCCTGGAATATACCTTAAGAAGGTTATACCCTAAGCCATTGTATTTTTCTCCTATTTAGAGAAAGAATAGGTTTATAGGAGGTGAGTGGTCTGCTTAGAGTCTAGATAAAGAGAAATTAGATAGTGTGGATTTGCCAATATTTACCCAAACCAAAGAAGAAAGACAGTATTTAGCAGATGTGAGTACTTTCCTGCTAGGAGGGAATATTTTATGTAACATAAGGGCATTAAGTTTCTTGGTTTGGATTCTGGGCTCAGTTGAGCAAACTTTTAATTACTCATTGGGCTTCCCTAAGTTTTTACAAGTAATCCCTTTCATATTAGACACAAGTATTGTAGTCACTGTAAAACTATAGCCCCCATTAGAAATTTTAAAAGGGCACTTTAGTTTATATATCAGGCTTTCAGGAGTTAGATTTGTGTGACTCAGGCCCAAGAGCCTGAAATCAATGACTGCTGTGATATGATGAGTTTCTTGACACGCAAAGCTGAGGAGCAGTGTCTACCTAGGTCCCATCTCCCCAAGGCCAGTGGAGTAGCCGGCCAATCTCTCTTGGATAGATGAGGGTCCTCTTTTTATCTGTGGTAAGCATAAACAAAGCATGAGGGAGAGCTTACTGCAGAGCAGTTCCTATGAAAAATCCCTGTGTGATCTGATGGTGTGACCAGCTAAAGAAAGAAGGCTGATGAAAGCTCAGCTTCCACAATTATCAGAGGGACGAGATAATGGAAAATCATCAGCCCACTAGATTCTTTGTTAGTACATTTGGAAAATCTTTCACCTTTATAATTCAAGAGGAATCTGACCACAGATCCTTGCAAATTCCCAGAATTTCTGATACCGTGATAGAGTATCATTTACACTATAAAACACATGCATAATAAAAGTCAAATTGAGATTTGGATGTTGGAGCATCAGCTAAGTACCCTCACTAGCCAAATGGTTTAAATGACTTAACTGTCACACCAACCTGGTGGCATCAGTTCAGATTTCTTTTTTGCCATAACCCAATGACATTTGTACAGGTGTAGGCCTTTAGAGTCATTGTGACTAGTTAAAACTGCAAATGTTGTCTTGGTGATTATGAAAAGTCAGCTGTACTGAGGCCAGGTCTAGGCACCTTACTTAAAGAGGATTGTTCACTAACTTGAGAGTATGGGAAGGTTAACATCTGTGTCCACCCCTGCATTTATCCCTTTATTCACTTCTTCATTTATTTAACTTACATTTATTGAATGCTCCTATTTGCCAATAGCTATAGTATGTTTTGTTGTTATCCGCTACAAGAAACAGCTGAGGGAACTTCAGCTGTACTACCAAAAGGGAAGATTTAAAGGGGACATGACAGCTGTTTTCAAGCATGTGATGAGGGAGGAGGCTTATCTGTGTTTTTCCAGAGGACACCAGTAGGGAAAGTGAGTAGATGATAAAGGGTGTCAGACCTGGGCATAAATTACAGAAGAATCTTCTGACTTTGGAATGAGCTGCCCAACAATGGAATGCACTGCCTTGCAAAACAGTGATTTTCCAACCAGTCAGGGGAACTGCCAAAGCACAGATAAGGAAGATGGGGCCCAGAAAGATTAAATGACCTAGACAAGAGTGCATAGCCAGTTAGTGTAGGGGTCCTGGCTTGGTACCCAGAATTCTAGTCAGCCTAGGCCAGTCAACCCTTGGCCTGCAGAGATTTAACTTTGTTCTTTCAACCTCAAAGCTTCATGGTGTGTTGTAATTTATAATTTTGATGAAACACATGCTCCAAGGCTAACGTGTGGGAGTGAGTCCCTGAGCTCTCAAGCAAATACCCACATCTCAAACAGTCTTTGAAGTTCTATGCTTGTGGAGAACACAGGAATTCTGGTGATGTGTTACAACTTCTTTTTCATTATGAAAAGTATTAGTTAATGCGCAAATGAGCAAAAAAGTCATGAGCAAACAAATAAAGATAACCAAGAAAGTGAAGTTTCCTGTCAAAATATGAAGTTTCAGATAAATTCGAGTGGCCTGTGAAATTGGGTGGTGACGTGAATCAGCGATGAGAAATTGTTTCACGGAGTGTTCCATGGTTTCAGCAACCTGCCCCAAAGGTGTTTGGGGAAATATTCAAGAAGAACAGGAGTATTCTGTACTCATTCCACTATATTTGACAATCTCCCTTGATCTTTTGCTCTAAATCATCTGAGCAACACTGATTATGAGGAAGGAGAGAGGATCCCTAATTCATCTTCCCATTCAGGTAAGAGGTGTGGGGAAGGAATTGTACATCGTCTCTGGTATGGCTTCCCTGCAGGTCCATGCAGGCCATGGGGGGAACTGGATCCATGCGACTTAGACGTTCCAGCTTGATGTGATACCAAATAAAGTCCCACAGTACGTCTACGAAGTCCAAGGTGTCTCTGCCTTTCTCTTCAAGGAATAGCCGTATTCATTCCTGGTCCTGAGGGCATGCTCTGGTCCTGAGGGCATTGTTTCAGAGGCAATCACTCTCGCTTTTCCCCAGGATACCAAAGGCAGTTTAGGCTTAAATATTGAAGACAGAGCAGGACTTTCAGGGAATGCCCCAGCTCCCCTAGTTTTCCTAACATAGAATTCTCAAAGTGCGATCTCTTGACCAGCAGCATTTGCATCACTTGTTAGCACTTGCTAGAACTACAACCGGAACTCCTTAGAAATGCAGATTTCTCCCTGCTCCCTCCCCCTCCAGAAGCATTGAATGGTAAACTCTGGGGGTAGGAGGGGTCTAAGCAATTAGTGTTTTAACGAGCCCTGCCTGCGATACTGATATGTGCCGGAGGCCGAGGACCCATAGAAGACATTCAGGAGTGGGAAGAATGGCTTGGGTTTAATGGTTGGTTTGATGTCCAGCTTTGACTGCCCAGCCTCCTACTCCCCCAGAGAGGAGAGACCTTATGGAAGCCAGCACTGGTCCACACCATCTCTCTCTGCATCCAGAATCTACAGGGTTTGCTGGGATTTCCCGGAAGACAGAGCAGTAAGTAGAAAATGCTGTTAGATGCTTTCTGTTTGGCTTCTTGAGGCCTTGCCAAGGTTTAAGTGGCAACCAGATTTTTCATAAACGAAAAATGGAGATGTCAGCACACCCATGATATGCCATGAACAGGGATTCTGCTTGCAGAAATCGTCCCAAGACCCCCAAAGCAGCAGCTTTTTGCATATTTCTACCTGCAAGGCTGTCAACACAGCAGTTTTGCCAGCTCCAGTTTTACGTGAGAAAGCCGAAGCCCAACCATTTATAGGATTCATCTTTTATGACTAGAACTTTACCAAATTAAATGTTTAATAACTAAAGTAACAAATTATCCGCTTGCATATGTGTGTGGTGTTCACCCAGTAAATATTTCAATCTCGGGTATTTCCCTCCGTTTAGTCACTCGGTTCTTGTTTTTCTTCTTTATGGCAGGCTTGTTTATGTGACAGCTGTTTTACATTGATATAAACATGCACCCCACTCCAACTGAATCAATGTCAGCAGAACAGCAGGAAGCCTGTTTCTTCCTCTTACATCCTATCCCTGCTGTAAATATGTGTGCCCGCTAATGACAAGTAACGTTTGCAAGAGTCCACACCTGGAAGCTAAGAGGTTGTCCACCTTCCAGGAAGAGTCCAGGGATGAAGGGGTCTGAATTAAAAACCCCAGTGGACCTGCCATGACAGGGCTTGATCCCACCCACTCCTTGTTTATATTCGTAGTGTATTTATGGGGTTAATAAAGAGGGTAAATAAACAGACTGCTGAGAGGCAGAGGAAAGAGTGGGAGAAAAGAAAGATCTGAATTTGTATCAGCAGCCCTGGGTAGCAACACCTCTTAATTGAGCGGGTTGTCTGGGGAGACATCACAACACTTCTGGATCTTATCTGTTTAAAACACATAATATCTGTCAGCTCTGAAGTCTCAGATTTCCAGGTGGTGCTCTGGTTAGCAGATGGTTAACTGCTTAATGAAGTCTGTTCCTCTTTTCATTCATGACAGCTGATTTTAGCCCTTAACCCTGAGATCTCTGCTCTCTTTCTTATGGTCTGAAGGAAGGAAGGAGAGAAAAAGGGGGGAAAATTTAGATATTTTGTTCAGAAATTCTAATCATGGAGTCCTGAAGACATGTTCTCATTGGAAAATTAACTTTAAAAATGTGAGATGTGGTTCCCTCTGGCTGGCAAGAGGGAGGCTCCCCTATCACCCCCTTTTCTCCTGGCTGAGGGTGCTGGGGGCCAAGTGAGGAACTGGCCCTGGTTCCACTGCTTCATTAAAGCCTGTATAAAGTAATTCTGGGTTTACGGATGGAAGTGGGCCTCTTCCTATAAACCTCTTTCTAGTAGTTAAAGGAAGGGCAATCTTTCGTGAATAGACCAACCTGGGTTGGCCTTTACCTGGCTGGCAGAATTCATTCTGATAGCGTGCGTGCTTTTATACAAAACCTCTGTGTGCTAAATAAAGGTCGAGGGAACAGTAGGCAGCCTGTTTCATCCCATTATGTCCTTGCCTCATCACAAGCCAGTTTAGCCTCCAAACCTTCCTGACAATACAAGGCTTTGCAGGCGGCTCTGTGTCCCGTTGTTCTATTTACACTCATTGTTCCGAACAGCGTTCGGGATCCTGGTGGAAGCCGGTGTGGGTGAGGCTGTAGCTCAGTTGTGGGGCAGGGACTGACTCAAGTTCTTGGAGGGTCTTGTGCCTCCACAGGCATCCCTGACATGGAAAATGCCCCCTCCCCAAATGAAAATCTGGGAGTGGGGAGGTAGGCAGGGAGTTGGCTGGAGGAAAGACCCAACACAGTATATGGACTATAAGATAGAACATTCCTAAAAGAATGGGGGCCCCAGAGCAAATCAATGTGTTACCCTCCAAATATGTTACCACGTACAGTCACATTAGAATGAATTAGAAGAGCCACCCTGAAGGCAATGTGTATTGAGCACTTGCTGTGTAGTGGGCATTGTTCATAATATATGGTGTGAATTTTCTCTCCTAGACCTACATACAATGGATTCTCTCATTTAATCCTCATAATAACCTCTGATGCAGACAGCCTTATTGTCTCTAATTTCACAGATGAGTGAAGGCAGGTTAAGGAACGTGCCTGGGGTCACACGGATGGTTTAAGTGGAGAATCAGGGATGCTAATTCAGATGCTATAAATCCAGCCTTTGCACTTAACCACCGTAAGGAGTCTCAAATGCTAATGAACATATGAATCACCTAGAGATCTCGTGAAGAGCAGAAACTGATCCCATTGGTCTGACGTGGGGCCTGGGAGTCTGTATTTCTGACAGGCTCCCAGGAGCTACTGCCGCTGGTGGGCTGTTCCGAGCTTGTGGCTGCCCCCAGGGAGGAGGCAAAGGATTTGCCCTAGAGCCTAGGGCTTGGTCTCGCATCTCCAAGAAGCATGCTTCACATGGCGCCATCTGCCCCGGCTGCCATCCTTTCCCTGTTAACCCAGGAAGAAGACAGGGGTAGGGATTTCTGGAATTTCCACTGTGATGCTCGTTCCTAGGCTGCAGAGAAGGCCTTTGAATCCCCACCCTCGCACCTGCCTCCTTCCTGTTCTCAGGGCTCCCAGGGGCAGGGTGTGCAGCAGCAACAACCTGGGAGCCGTGCTGTTCAGAGCTGTGGCTTCACATCCTTCACCCCTACTCTTGGCTCTGTTCTTATATTCTGAACCCTGTCTTATTGCCACAAGAAGACCTTTTCGTACATCTCTCATTTGTACCAGTGGAATGGAAAACAGCCCTGGCCTGGAAGGCAGGAACATGAGTTCCATCCACAACTTACATCTTGTTGTGCTCAGTGACCAGAAGCTAGAAACTTACCCTTTCTAAGCCTTCCTTTTCTCTATCTCTAAATGGAGCTAATAAAACTAATCCTCAATCTGCAGTTTAGGAATACTCCAAAGATTAAGAAACTCGCATTTATAAAACAATTTGAGCTCCCGTGGAACTAAGTTTTCATTATGGAAATGTATAAATAATAATATAATTATGGCCAAAGTCTGTAAACACCTTCAATGACATTCAGCCACTCACGAGGCTTAATGACCAGCTCTCCTCTTTGGTTTTAAAAACCTGTCTTCATGACAGCACTTCCCTGAAGTCCTCAAAGGAAATGGCCTGCTTGAAATTCACATTCAATTTCACCATCAGTTAAACCCCACTTAAGTGCCAAGACACTGCATTTCCACAGCCCCGACCCAGGCTGGAGCGGCATGTGGCTGGATTTCTGTGTGGAAACAGTAAAAAATGAGACAACTCTGCCAGACACACTCAATACAGACATGCAGATGGGCTGCAATGCAACCCAAACTGTTTCTTTGTTTCCTTGAGAACAACCAGTCCGTTGGTGAGTTCCAGGCAGGTTCATATTCCCATCGCCAGTTTGTGGGGCTGGATTAGTTGGAACAGTAAGAATTCTCTCGGCAGGTGTCCAGAGCCTGGGATGGACGGCAGGCTCTGAGAACACGTCTGACAGGTGCTTTCCATCCCTTATCCAAAGTGCCACTTTTCACTTCCTCTGCAATATGCAGGGAAATTGTTGTTGTCTTAGGGCAAGATTGCTTTATTCAGAAAGGGAGAAGTTCACCTGGTGTGTTATCTGCCAAGGAATCAAGCAATCACATCGTTGAGATGATGATTTATCTTGTACCTGGGATGTTTTAACAATCATTCGATCACTTTATTACAAGGTTATGTTTTTGCTTCCCCCGTCTCTTGGCAAGCAGCATGGAGTTCTCCTGCCTTTGCCCATTTGATTTTCATTTGTTCTCCTGCTGCACGCATTACGAAGCTAGGGGTTTGCATTGCTGGTGACAAGGCTGAGGACTCAGAAATTATTTCTAAGCAGCTGGGGCAGGGCTGCACGAATCCAAGTGCACTCAGAGACTCAGAGGGTTTGTTTTTATTTATTTCCTGCCAAACAGATTATCTTTCATTTTCATGTAAAGAGGTGAAAAGGAGGATGGAGCCCACAGTTCTCCAAATGCCCCTCAATCTAATTCATCACCCCTTACACGGACCCTCTCCTGAGGCTGGTCGCTCTGGTCCTCTTCTCTCATTGGTAGTTTGAATTATGCCCCCTCCTCTAGGTCTCCTCTTCTTCCCCTTCTCCCCACTTTCCTCTTCTCTTGTTCTTCCAAGTCCTTACTCTGTCTCTGGGACAGCTTCCCGTTTGCCTTGCCACCTTACCTAAAACTCTGGTTTCCAAATCGTTTTCCTCCGGTAAATCTCACCAAGTAAACCTAATTCATTCTGTAATCCTAGCATGACTGCCTCAATTTCCCTCTCCCCTTTAGTTTCCCATTAGGTCTTTAAATGTCGGAATTGACTGTTACCTTTCTTGGTAGGTTTGAATCCATCATAGTGTCAGAAGTATGAAAATCTGCCTACAGATGCTGTGGGAACAAAACGTGACCCCTCACATGGTGCCCAAGTATCTGTCCTCAGGCTGTGTTCTGGTTCTGCCTAGTTGACCAGGGCTGTCTTCTACACTGTTAACCTCCTTGTTCTCTCCAGGGAGTGAGATAATTAAGGTTCTGGGGGGAACTGGCTTATCCCAAAGTTCAGGATAGCCCAGTTTTTTTTTGTTTTTTGTTTTTAGTGGAACAATAAGGAGTGCCTTTTATTTAGATTAGTTGTCTCCATTTATTTAATTTAAAAAAAATTTTTATTGAAATATAGTTGATTTACAATGTTGTGTTAGTTTCAGGTGTACAGCAAAGTGATTCAGTTATATATATAGGTATATAAAAATATATATATTCTTTTCTTACATTCTCTTCCCTTAGAGGTTATTATAAGATATTGAATATAGTTCCCTGTGCTTTATAGTAGGTCCTTGTTTGTTATCTATTTTATATGCAGTGGTATATGTATGTTAATCCCAAACTCCTAATTTATCCCTCCCCCATTTTCCCCTTTGGTAACCATATGTTTTCTATGTCTGTGGGCCTATTTCTGTTTTGTAAATAAGTTCATTTGTATCTTTTTGTTTTTAGATTCCACATATCAGTGACATGATACAATATTGATCTGGCTTACTTCACTCAGTATGATAATCTCTAGGTCCATTCATGTTGCAGCAAATGAAGGATAGCCCAATCTTCATGGCAGGCCGGAATCGGACTCTCTTGTTGAAGTCTTCTCAAGCTGCTGGCTGCCACATGGGAGTATGGGTTTCACTGCCAGACGGCTCTACTTCTCAATAGCTGTTTGACCTTGAGTTTTATATCCCCATCTGAGAAACAGGAGTGATGATATGTATCACATGGGATGATTATGAGGCTAAAACCAAAAAACTTAAGTGAAATATTTAGTATGGAGGCTGGCATACATTATGAAAATGATAATTAATTCCTTTAGTCATCAAATACCTACAAAGCATGGAAAGGAATTCCATTTATGCTGTAAAACTACCTTTGTTCATCCTCTCCCCCGCACAGTTCTTCATCACTTTATACTGAACTATTTCGATTTTATACAACTTAACCCCTAGAAGAAAATATCTTTTTCCTCAACAGAATTTTTTTCTGCCAGTGAATTACCATAATAGTCATCATTATTATGATATGAAGCAAAACTCCCTCATGGATTTTGCGGAGGGCTTCGTCTATGTGGTTTTGGAATGCTCTGTTTTTACACTTAGAACCACGAAGAGTTGACATCAAGCAAACAAAATGGTTCACATTTTCTTCATATTAAGAGACCTTTTCTCACTTACCTAATTCAGTGCATTTGGTAAAATATATTTTCTAGAGAACTTTTCCAACAGTGGAGACAGCTGCTAGATAGTTTATATTTTTTCCTCATAAAAACATCCAGGATACTATACTGGTCCCTCATTTGTATGTTGCTTCTGGTAATATGCTTTAGAGACACCGTTTCATTTCATTTTAAGTGCTTCAGATTTTAGGGAATTGAGTTTTGTTTGAATTTGTTTTAGAGGTGTGAGTGTGTGTGTGTGTGTGTGTGTTTTACTACCTGCCAGTCTCCCTCCCTTCTTTCTTCCTTTTTATCTATCTTTTTCTAAGACTTTCTTCCCAAACTAATGAATGATACATATATGCTTTTCAAATAGTAAGACTCAGCACCTATTAAACTCTAGAAAGTTCTTAGTTATTTAAAATAAGGATGCAGAGAGTGTGGTCTAGTGTTATGAGTTCTGTCCAAGCTCTAAATCAGGTGATTCAGTGTTCCGTATACTGGCCACTTGCAGGTCAATTGCTCCATAATCACTAAACCCCTGATTTGATTTGACTTACCTAGATTGACCATTTTGCCTCAACAACCTAATTTTTCTGCAATATAATATATTATTTGTTTTCTATTATTATTTATTATTATCAGTTATTCTATTATTAGTTACTATTATGACTGTGAAATCAACCAAGTAGAAAAGAAAATTATGAAAGAGGTGTACCAGGAAGACAATTTTCAACTTCTCTGTCTAAATTAAAGTTACAGTTAGAACAGGTCTAAACTATGGCTCCGAATGAAATTCCTGGGTTGATCATTTTTTGATTGTACTGTTTAATTTGGTGAAAATCCCTATCAAATTGATCAGATGCTAATTAGACCGATATATACACATGGCACAGAATTTACACAACAGCTTATTCAAAATAGTCACTACAGCAACTGCAGTCACTCATTCATTGACTCATTCATTCCACAAAAATGCCTGAGCATCCTTCTGTATTCTCAGTGTTCTGGGAACTGGAGATACAATGAGGAACAGAATAGTCCCTGCCCTCAGGGAGTTATAGTCTAGAGGAGAAATAGACATAAGCAAGAAAGCAAGGAATCTACTTAACAGAAGTGCTGTAAAGAAAATGAAAGCAAGAGATTGAAGAACAACAAAGGGGATCATTTAATATTGAGTGTTAAGTGTGAGCCAGGATGCACAGGTGACATTTGAGCCACCACCTTTAACGATGATGAACCCACTATGCTCTTCTCCTTCTCTTGGTCTATCCCCACTCTTCTGGGAGGAAGCCTGGAATTTTTCATTTTTAATCAATTACCCTACAATCCCCAGGAAACTACTCCTAAGCTGGCCCATCACTGTGGTTTCTCAGAGCTTTCACTTCTGTAGGATTTTACAAATTGTAGAAGATAGTACAGACAAGCAGATTTTTCTGCAAGCCACAGAGAACATTTTATGATCTCTTCCTTGTTCATTCAAGCATATCTTCTCTGATTTTTTCTTTGATTTGTGATTTAAGAGCTCTTCTTATTTTCCCACAAATTAATGGCCACTGTAAACAGAACTTAAGCAAGTACTCTGGCAAAAGTCCATCTCAGGATACAGAGATGAAACACTTGTACCACAAAGTGTCTCTTCCCTTCTGAATTCCACTTCTCAAATAGCATTTTAGTCAAAACCCCCAAACCTTGCTCCAAAAAAGCAAATGCCTTTGAAGTTCTCGTAGTTCCAACCATGAAATGTGTCTAATGTGAGTTTTTGGTTTCATTTCAAAGATTTTTTTCTCCCTTACTGATTTCATCTAACTAAAGTATCTGAAGCAGTTGGGATTCTTTCCCACATTTTGTTTAGCTGAACTAAAGATGCTAATTGAATTTAGGAGTTCGTCCAAGAGGAGATCATGGTTGCATGAATGCATCATTGCCTGTGCATATGGATTCAACACATCTGAAGGAGCAAGACTCAACTCTGTGGGTTTAGGGAGGCTGATTTCCCCCAAGGCCTAGGTCATTTTCCAGAAAAAATATTAACAACTAACACTTTTTAGTGCTCTCCACATGGCAGGCATTGTTCTAAAAACTTTTTAAAACTCATTTTTCACAGCTCTGTGATTATCCTCATTCCATAGATAAGGAAATAGAGACAGAGAAGTTTGTGTCTAGCTGACTATTCTAAGATCACTCAGCTAGAATATGGCTGAACCAGAAATAAACCTCAGACAGACTGGATCTGCTGCCCACTCTCTTAACCTCTACCGTATACTGCACCTCAGTAGCAATCAGTGAGGGTCTTGGGAGGTGCACGCTCAGCCACATGCGCCAGTGTGACCTCACAGGTGGTTTATGTGCCAGCATGCATCCTGATTGGTTGAAGGTCCATTCTGATTGGTGGGTACCCATGCTATATTGATGGTTAAAAATTTTGATTCTACGATGCCTTTAATCCATTTCCTTCATTCTCCATATAAGAAGGAGAGAAAATTTTTACCACATGGTATCCAATCAAAGCATCTTGAGATATTGCCAAAATGGTTGATTTCCATGAAATTGTTCTATCTGGTCCTACTGATCAGCCCTCTCTAGTCTTCTGTGTGGCTTCATTTGCTCTCTCTTTCTCTGTCTAGACATACATACATATTTTATATATATATATATCCACACACATCTGTATCTCTACCTACCTATCTATCTACTGAATCTACTGTATCTCTACCTCCCTATCAATCTACTGAATCTACTGTATCTCTACCTCCCTATCAATCTACTGAATCTACTGTATCTCTACCTCCCTATCAATCTACTGAATCTACTGTATCTCTACCTCCCTATCAATCTACTGAATCTACTGTATCTCTACCTCCCTATCAATCTACTGAATCTACTGTATCTCTACCTACCTATCAATCTACTGAGAGAGAGAATGTGTAATATAGTGATGCTCCCCGGGGGTCCAAGCTCAATCTACTTTTCTTCTCAAAGAATACATTCAAATACATTCTCCTGGCTAACTTTCAACTGACAATCGCTTCATTTACCACTGACACATCAATGATCTACATCTATTTCTGGGCTCCTCTTCTCTCCCAAGATACTGAACTTTATTTCAAAGCTGTCTATTACCTCAGTGGCTCAAGCTCAACATATCCAAAAGTAAAACCTGTTATCTTCCCCTAAAACCTATTCTTCTCCTATATTCTTCTTCCATAAACCCCATCTTGGTTAATGCTAATGTTATCAACCTGGCATCCCAAACACTATGACTCCTGGCTCTCTTGCTGACATTCAATTGTCAAGCCCTATTGATTTGATTGCTGAAATCTCTGAAATGAGACTACTTCTCTCCACTCTGACTTTAATGCAGACTTCCTTATCTCTCTCCTGGATATTTTTCTTTAATGCTGAATTGAAGTATAAGATGCACACAGAAAAGTACATCCTTAGTGTACAACTGACTACGTCCACATGGCCCATGCTCAGGTCAAGAAGCTCAGTATCCCTTGGAGTCTTGTTTCCTCCATGACGGGGTCTGCAATTCCACTGCTGATATGTAATGACTTTAAGGCTCGGATACGTATCAAAACTCAAATATCCACAGTGGTGCAGCATTTTAAGTCATTGTCACGTATCGCTAAATGTGTGTGAACTATTGAAGAACACAGTTTGGTAAATGGGGGGAGGGAGGGCATGGGCCACTGGGCAGTTGAGGGATAAAAATTGTCTCCACCAAGGGGTGGAGAGTTCTGAGAGACATGGCTGAGGAAGCCGACCTTGACTGCCAAAGACAAACTGCCTGTTTGATAGTTAATCAAAGGACAGGCTGCTGTGGTAACTAAAATGTGACCCTCTTGCCTCCCCCCACCCCCACCGTGTCCCATTCCCTATATTCAGTTACTTGTTGCAAATAATAATGAGAATAAAAGTCAGGATGAAACTCATGAAACCTTCAAAGTCAGAGTAGGTGAGCCCAAAGTATTGAAAATTCACTTACGTGAATTTACCTAATTTGTTATATCACATTCACTCTCAGCCTCGTAATAAATCAAAGTAGAATTCTCTGAACTGAGGTCTTGAACAGTACATTCCTTACCCCTAATTAGGTCCACAGGAAAAAACCTCTTGGAGCAAGACTTCTGTAATGTCCTCTCTTCTCTTCTAGAAGGCCTCTTTCTCTAACTTTAGGATTGCAATCTGCACCTTCTGCTAGATTTATGCTTTTGGCCACTACTGCCACAGTTCCACCTATTTAAATAGCTGTTTGTTTAGAAAAACGCTCTAGCTTTCTTTATAGCCATTAGAAGAACATTCAGATTTATTTTTGATGACTAAAAAATAGATTAATATTATGGGTCAAAAATTGTTTAAAAAGTCTTCCCCTAGGCTGGCTTTCATGCAGAGAACAATTATTACATGTCATGGAGGTAGAGTTATGTATGGGCATAATAATTTTTAAGCTCAGTTGAACAGTGAGAAGTTTTCTGATGCAACTGAATTGCTCCCAACTCTATCAGACACTATTCAGTTGCCCCTGAAGATATCAACAAGCAACTCAATTGCACTCGATTTCTTCAGAAACAACTGGGTTGCTCCAGAGTAACTCAAATGACTCTCACCTTCTAGGGCAGAGCTCAGCTGTATAAAAAAAGGAAAGACATGTGGTTAAAGGAGTACTCAGTGGATGTCAGCTAAGAATTCACCAGATGCCTTACTGCGCTGGAAAAGTTGTTGGGCTGGAACAAGGGAAGGAAACACGGAGGGTACAGTAACGCATATGTACCACACATTTATTCTTTCAGTGAAGAGTCTACACTGTGCCAGGCACTGTGCTAGGTGCTCAGGCTATAGAGACTGGGTAGAAAGATCATTCTCAACCATATTAGTCATTTACCTCCCCAACTCAATTCTTTTTCTGGTTATGGTCTCTGACTTTGGGGGTGAGGAATCCACCCTCTATGCTGGATCTATGTAGTCTTGGGGGATTTCCCCCCAAGGTTCAGGGTCAACATATGATCATGGTTTAAGCCAATTACTATATCATATTCCCATGACTACAGTGATTTATTCAAGAGATGCATATGACTTAACCTGGTGCAGTCAGAGTGAACCTCAGACTTGTAAGAAAATTTTCTGAAAACTCTTGCTCTTTTGCCCACCTGAGATGTTTTAGCCACTGTATGAACTTAATTGCAACAAAGAGAGAGCTCATGCTGTCAGGGATTCATCATGGAGTCTAAGCATTAAGCCAGTGTAGCAGGAGGCTCAGCCACGGGATGGCGAAAAATAATTATCCAATACAATGAATTATTTTATCCCTGAAGCTAATTGTGCCTGAATCCAGCCCTATACCCCCATACCTTGTAGCCCCATATCCAATTTTTCAGTAACAGATGAGGATGAAATGCTCAGTGGGTCTACAAGGAAAAAAGCCTGAGATGAGTGTGTCTTCAATCTGAATCAGCTCAAGATCAAGAAAATTGATATAGGTTTTCATTAGGAAGTAGTGAAAGAGGCAGATGTTGGGGTAGCGCACGGAGAAAGGAAGAACTAAGAGACAGAAAACAACATAATGGGAGGGATGTTCTTGGGGAGCTTGGGGAATGGGTTTTATTATCTGAGAGTCACCTTATTTGAAAGTCAACTTTCTCTAAACTTTCAAAAGAGCAATATATGTATATACTTCAGTTAATATTTTTAAAAAATCAAGTAGTAATACATTTACACAATGTTGACGATGTATGTTACACTCAAGGCAGAATTTCATGGATCCCATATGTCCATGTTTAAATTTCAGGCTTAATTCCACAGCAGGACATTTAAAAATCCATTTTACAAGGTAGAGTAGTAATATCATTTGAAAACTGCCATAGAATAATTGGGTTAAACTGTAATGGTTCACCATGTATTTTTATGGCTCTAATTTTTCTCTGTGACATCATGGTGAAAATTTGATTCAATTATGGTGGATAATCTGTTGGGGAGAAGTGCCAATGATGTTTTTAAAAGGAGCTGTGGATACTTTGATTTCAAAGTAGTTAATTCCAAGGGGAACCTTTCTGAGATGAAATAGTGAGGTTATTTGGTCATGAGAGCTTTCATAGTCATGAAGAAAAAAGTAAGCACCATTCTTTTATTAAATTGACATTGCATCAGGAAAAAGAGCTAAAAATGATTGATTGCAAATATAATGTAGGGGATAGAAGCATCTGGTTCAGGCATAAGTGACAAAGGCTTTTCAACATATGGCACTAATTTGTGTTTATGCCTATGTAATCTCACCTTTCAAACGGCTATGCCTTTCTCAAGATGGGCTGTTCTGTGTATCAGTGTGGAGCAGGATAGCACAGGAGAGAATGAGTATCCTCCTGGCCTGTTTCTGTTAGAAAAGGTGTTCAGTATTAATACAGGGACTTGAGGCAGGTGTATGTTTCTGGCTCCAGTTCATCCGTAATCACAACTGCAAACCCAAGAATGGGGTGGCATTAGTCTAGGGGCCTTGATTAGAAATTGGACACAAAGTGTTGAACACAGAGCACTTCAGAGGTTTAACTGAGGCTTATTGTCCTCATTTCTAAGGCAAAATCAAATCTAGTTTTGACAAATTAGAGGAAGATGGGATTAAAATTTTTTTTATTGAAGTATAGTTGATTTACAATGTTGTGTTAATTTCAGTTGTACAGCAAAGTGATTTGGTTATACATATATATGTATATGTCTATATTCTCTTAGAAATCCTTTTCCATTATAGTTCATTACAATATACTGAATATAGTTCCCTGTGCTGTACAGTAAATCCTTGTTTATCTATTTTATATATAGTGGTGTGCATCTGTTAACCCCATATTCCCAATTTATCCCTTATACCCTCCCCTTTGGTAAATATGTTTGTTTTTAGGTCTGTGAGTCTGTTTCTGTTTTGTAAATAGGTTCATTTGAACTATTTTTTAGATTCCACATATAAGTGATATCATAATATTTGTCTTTATCTGACTTACTTCACTTAGTATGATAATCTCTAGGTACATCCATTTTGCTGCAAATGGCATAATTTCATTCTTTTTTATGGCCAAGTAGTATTCCATTGTGTGTATGTGTATGTGTGTGTGTGTATATATATATATACCACATCTTCTTTAGCCATTCATTTGTCGATGGACATTTGGGTTGCTTCCATGTTTGGCTATTGTAAATAGAGCTGCTGTGAACATTGGGGTGCATGTATTCTTTCGAATTAGTTTTCGTCTTTTCTGGATATATGCCCAGGAGTGGGATTGCAGGATCAAGGTAGCTCTACTTTTAGTCTTTTGAAGAACCTCCATACCATACCTCCAGCATTCTCCATAGTGGCTGCACCAATTTACATTCCCATCAACAGTGTAGGAGGATTTCCTTTTCTCCACACCCTCTCCAGCATTTATTATTTATAGACGTTTTGATGATGGCCATTCTGAACAGTGTGAAGTGATACCTCATTGTGGTTTTGATTTCATTTCTCTAATAATTAGCGATGTTGAGTACCTTTTGATGTGCCTGTTGGCCATCTGTATGTAAGAAGATGGGATATTTTTTTTACACCTGTGTCTCCATACCAAAGGGAGTTTGACTCTGTTTTGCTTTAAGGAAACCACAGCAGACTGCACAGCTCCTTCAAAGTTGGTGGCATCAAATGAACCTTCCTTTCACTGGTGACTCATAAAGAAGAGGGCAGCAACATCTCTTCTCCCTTACACTTTGGTGGTACACTGATCACTAGGCATTCTTAACCCAAGGCAGCCCTGCAAGCACCAGGCCTTGGGCTTCTGCACTCTGCTCTTAAGAGCTCACAGAATAAGAAACCAGGAGGAGAACATGTGCAGAAAATATCGATATCCAGCATACCTGAGATAATAAACGATAACATTTCCTTTGGATTTAACCCTTAAGAAAAACATCTCCTCTCTCTTCCAGGAATTGCCACATTTCAATCTGCCTTCTCTTGGTTTTCTGAGGAAAGGGCTCTAACCCCTGGCACCGTCCCAAGTGCTTCCCACTCAGCTTGACCCTGACTCAAGGCAGCTCAGTTACTCAGCCCACGGCCAGCTTTGGCCATGACCTTGCGCTTCATTTCAGGTTACCATCCTTGAGAATAAAAAGTCCTGCTCTTGTGACAGCCATTCTGTCTCCTCCTGGGAGAAACTGTTCAACTTTTCATGACCCTTTCTCACAAATCTAATTTTTGAATTGAATTTTTCTTAAAACAATAAAAAAGTAGTTGCTCTCTGACCTGACTGGCTTCCTGCCACTCTCTAGCCAGCCGCCTGCCTCTCCATGGAGCAGAAGTCTGACACCATGTCACAAGTGTCTCGGGCTAAACATGAAGTTTTACTAAGTCTAAACTATTTTATATAGGTCACTTCTAACTTTTAAAATGAATATTTGTTTTTTCATTTTTGGTTTCATCGCTGACACATCTGAATTTTTCTGACAATAAAACTACAAGTCATCACTCTGTTAAGACAAGAACCTCTACTTCGTGTCCTGATCTAAGGCAGCTCAGCAGTTGAGTTAATAGACTTTTTCTCCCTCAGAAATGGCTTAAGTAAGTTGGTGTTTCAAGATTATGTAGATAAAGCATATAGTTCCTCCACTTTTATCATACTTGAAAAACCTCATTTTGATGCCTCATAAATTTTAAAAGACAGATTTCAGCTCAGACTTTCTAATTATGATGCTCATCCCATATTCTAAATTTATTGTCCAAAGATTTATAATCTCCATGAAAATCCAACTGAATAGTAGATGAAAATACGTTTTGGATCCATAAGAGTTCCCTGCTTCAGGGAATACAAACAACAATTTGAAATACAAACAAACAACACCTTTGTACCCAATTAACTTTTTCCTGTAAGTGTGATGGTCACTGAAACACTTTGATTCCTACAGGAAAGTGCCATTTTCAGAAAGCTACACCTAATAGGGTGAGAAGGATGGGAGATAATTTAGAGGACAGAAGATCAATTAAGGAGTATCTGTTGGAAACTCTTCTTTTTTGTTTTTCCATCTTTATTGGAGTATAACGGCTTTACAATGTTGGGTTAGTTTCTGCTGTACAGCAAAGTGTATCAGCTATATGTATACATATATCTCCATATCCACTCCCTCTTGAGCCTCCCTCCCACCTTCCCTATCCCACCCCTCTAGGTCGTCACAAAGCATTGAGCTGATCTCCCTGTGCTATGCAGCAGCTTCCTTGGAAACTCTTGTGTGACTAGTTTTACTCTGGAAATTGAATTATATCTACCTAAATTACAAAAGTAGGGCTTCCCTGGTGGCGCAGTGGTTGAGAGTCCGCCTGCCGATGCAGGGGACATGGGTTCGTGTCCCGGTCCGGGAGGATCTCACATGCCGCGGAGCGGCTGGGCCTGTGGGCCATGGCCGCTGAGCCTGTGCGTCCGGAGCCTGTGCTCCGCAGCGGGAGAGGCCACAGCAGTGAGAGGCCCACATACCACACACACACAAAAAAAAAACCAAAAAACTTCTGCTCTGTGAAAGATGATGTCAAGAGAATGAGAAGACAAGCCACAGACTGGCAGCAATATTTGCAAAAGACACATTTGATAAAGGACTCTTATCCAAAATATACAAAAACATTCTTAAAAAAAATCAAAAATAAAAAAATAAATTACAAAAGTAGTTATTTGCACACATTTCTGGCAAAACTTTGGAAATACCAAATTACATCAGTAAGAACTTTCAGACTGTAGGCTGAAAACAGGATCAAATGTCCTGGTAAACATCCAGCCACTTGTGGTCTCTGTGGCAGTAAAGGCTCTGGAGAAATCTGTGGGGAGGAAAGAGGTGAAAGGCTCTGGGCACTTAGTGCTTTCTGGGAAGGATATCATGGCTCTGCACAGGAGCTTAGAAAGCCAGAAGCAGTTGTCAACTTGGGCAGGGTGGAAAGTACATGTCATACCCTCAGTTTGAGCCTCCTGCATTATTATGCTTCATCTTGCTGGGTACTAAGTCTTTAATAAACCTAATGGAAGGAAGTCTTTTAAAAATAAATCTCAATGTTTTAACAGGAATTTTAAGGGTTATCCATACCAATGATGGTTATTCATTCATGTGGTATTTTGAGGACTTTACATGTTTACTAGGAGATAGAGAAAATGCCCTTGCTTTTGCAAGCTGTTTAATACTTTTTCCTGTTCTTCTCCTTATTATTTTGAAAACGAGGCATCGAGCCAGAAGTTTGATAATGTGAATAGTACCTAGGCATAGTTTGTATACAGACAGCTGGAAAATATAGGTAATCAAATTAAAACATGACTTCTGTCAATACTCAATAACAGATGAACCCCATGGGAAAATTCTGTCTGTTCCTTTCTAAATGAACCTTTTGCTTTTCTGCCCCTTTTCCATTCTTCTCAGATTGTCCTTTCTCCCCTCTGTTTACCTGTTATTATTACATGATATTATTACAGCACAAAACACAAGTCTTTAAGGGACCAGACGTGATCTCCACCCCTCACCTCTGTAGACTTAATTTCTGTGCCAGGCATTTGACACTTATCCTTCAACGGCTTGCATTCAAGTTAGCACGACACAGGTCCTGATTTGACTGGGAAGTCCAGATTAACCTCTTTTCCTGGCATCCTTTCCTATTTAGCATTTGCCTCAGATTTTTGGATTTTGTTTTAAACAAAGCCTTATTATTAGTAATGACATTACAATAACCAGGATGGCTTCGGTGGGCCTCCACTATGCACTTCTGTCTTCCGCCAAGGTTGCATCTAGGAGTGTGTGAGGCACACGTACAGAGTTCTCACTTTAACATGTAGTTAAGTTAAAGATGACCAGCAGTAACTTCTTTTCCTAACCTTTTTAAGATACAGTGTCAGCTAACGTTTCCCTTTCAAGGACAGCAAGCAGGACGCTCGGTGATGAAAACAAGTGCTTGCAGACACGAGCAGTGAAGGCCAGCTTGCTCAGGGCAGCCTACAGTGGTGGGGGAAATGATTGACACCGTCGCTCCAGCTGGACACTGGTCATCCAGCCAGATATGCCAGGACCTCTAGGGGCAAGAAGCAAGGTCTCCAGGCCACTTGGCATGAGGGTCAGTGGGAAATTGGGGAAAGTATAGGTCGTACCGTGGAATATGTCCAGAAAACAAAAGCTGAACAATCCTGCCACAGTGCATACAGAGAACATTGTTGGAATGCTTTTGTTGCAACAGTTCTCTCATTTATCATATGGTGCAAACCAACATTGATTTATTTTGTTCTTAGCAGCACTTTTTATTTTGCAAAAAGAAAGCCTGTCGTCAACATGAGCTTTATTATTATGAATGAGATTAAATCCACATAACATAAAATTCACCATTTCAACCAGTATGAAGTGTCCAATTCAGAGGTTTTAGGTATGTTCACAATGCTGTGCAACTATAATCACTATCTAATTCCAGAACTTTTCCATCATGTCTCCAAGAAACTCTGTACCTCTTAGCAGTCACTCCCAACTTCCCTCTCTTTCTACTCTCTGGCAACCATCAGTCTACTTTCCGTCTCCAGGGATTTGCTTATTATTGATATTTTAAATAAATGGAGTCACAGAATATGAAGGCCTTTGTGTCTGGCTTCTTTTACTTAGCACAACGTTTTCCAGGTTCATCCATGTTGTAGCATATATCAGTACTTCATTCCTTTTTATTTTTGAATTATATTCTATTGTGTAGATAAATATACCACTTTTTGTTTTCCATTCATTTAATGAACATTCGTAGTGTTTCCAGTTTGGGGCTACTATGAATAATGTAGCTGTGAACATCTGTGTACAGGTATTTATGTGGACATAAGTTTTCCATTTTCTTGGAATATATACCCGAGAGTGGAACTGTTGGATCATATGGTAAGTTTTTGAGAAACTGCCAAACTGTTTTCCAAAATAGCTGCACCATTGTACACTCCCATCGGGAAAGTATGAGAGTTCCAACTTCTCTACATCCTAACAAACGCTTGTTATTATCTGTTATTTGATTAGAGCCATCCTGGTAGGTGTGAGTTGGTATCTTATTTTGGCTTTGATTTGCATTTACCTAATGACCGATGATGTTGAGCATCGTCTCTTATGCATATTGGCCATTGACAAATCTTCTTTGGAGAAATGTGTGTTCAAATCCCTTGCACATTTTTCAGTTGTGTGGTTTGTCTTTTCATTATTGAGTTGTGAGTGTTCATTATATGTCTGAATATTAGCCCAATACCAGATACATGTTTTACAAATATTTTCTCCCGTTGTGTGGAATGTCTTTGCACTCTCTTGGTAGTGTCCTTTGATGTACAAATGCTTTTAATTTTGATGAAGTCTAATGTTATCTATTTTTTCTTTTGTTGCTTGTGACTTTGGAGTCTTATTTAAGAAACCATTGCCTAACCTAAGGTTGTGAAGACTTAAACCTGTATTTCCTTCTAAGCATTTTTAGTTTTACATTTAGACCTCTTATCCATTTTGCCTTCGTTTTTATATATGGTGAGAGATAAGGATCCATCTTCATTCTTTTGCATGTGGATATCCAGTTGTCACAGCACCGTTTGTTGAAAAGACTATTCTTTCCCTAATGAATGGTCTTGGCATCGTTTTGAAAAGCAGTTGACCACAGCTATATGAGTTTATTGCTGGACTCTCAGTTCTATTCCATTGTTCTATATGTCTATTCTTATGCCAGTACCACACTATTTTGATTACTCTACCTTTGTAATAAGTTTTTTTTTTTTTTTTTTGTAATAAGTTTTAAACTCAGGAAGTGTGTGTCTTCCAGCTTTGTTTTCCTTGTCATAGTTGTTTTGGCTGTTCAAGTTCCCTGAATATCCCTAGCTTAGTGATCAGCTAATGATTGGATAGGGATTTCCTTCAATGCCTAGAACCAAACAAACTCCCAGGCTTTGCAGAGGGGCTTGTGTGTGTGTTGACATGCCTTCAACACTCGGCCAGGGGGCTGACAACCCTGCATTAACCTTCACTTCCTGCTTCTTCAGAGCCTCTAAGTCAGCCAGAGGTGAGAGTGTAGGGCTTTTTCAGGTCTTTCCTGAGGATGAACACAGCTAAATATGACCTTGAACCTGGGCACATGTGTCTTTCTAAGTTTCCCACTCTGAGATTTTCCTCCCAAGCTTTTTGGTTCATCTGCTGTTTGCTCCAACTATTGTTCATTGCATTGGGTAGCAACACTACAACATTTGCCTATAAATATTTTCAACAAAAATTCTGTGTCCCATTATCAGGTATAGCACTCTTTAGATGAGAGTGCTAGTCAGGTGAGATAAAGACAAGCCTTTTTTTTTTTTTTTTTCATATTTGGAAATTATTTTTTTAACATCTTTATTGGAGTATAATTGCTTTACAACAGTGTGTTAGTTTCTGCTTTATAACAAAGTGAATCAGCTATACATATACATATATCCCCATATCTCTTCCCTCTTGCATCTCCCTCCCACCCTCCCTATCCCACCCCTCCAGTTGGTCACAAAGCATCGAGCTGATCTCCCTGTGCTATATGGCTGCTTCCCACTAGCAATCTGTTTTACATTTGGTAGTATATATAAGTCCATGCCACTCTCTCACTTCATGCGAGCTTACCCTACCCCCTCCCTCTGTCCTCAAGTCCATTCTCTATGTCTGCATCTTTATTCCTGTCCTGCCCCTATGTTCTTCAGAACCTTTTTTTTTTTAGATTCCATATGTATGTGTTAGCATACGGTATTTATTTTTCTCTTTCTGACTTACTTCACTCTGTATGACAGACTGTATGTCCATCTACCTCACTACAAATAACTCAATTTCGTTTCTTTTTACGGCTGAGTAATATTCCATTGCATATATATGCCACATCTTTATCCATTCATTGGTCGATGGACACTTAGGTTGCTTCCATGTCCTGGCTATTGTAAATAGAGCTGCAATGAACATTGTGGTACATGACTCTTTATGAATTATGGTTTTCTCAGGGTATATGCCCAGTAGTGGGATTGCTGGGTGATATGGTAGTTCTATTGTTAGTTTTTAAAGGAACCTCTGTACTGTTCTCCAGAGTGGCTGTATCAATTTATATTCCCACCAACAGTGCCAGAGTGTTCCCTTTTCAGTTTTTCACCATTGAGGATGATGTTTGCTGTGGGCTTCTCATATATGGCCCTTATTTTGTTGAGGAAAGTTCCCTCTATGCCTACTTTCTGGAGGGTTTTTATCATAAATGGGTGTTGAATTTTGTCGAAAGCTTTCTCTGCATCTATTGAGATGATCATATGGTTTTTCTCCTTCAATTTGTTAATATGGTTTATCACATTGATAGATTTGCGTATATTGAAGAATGCTTGCATTCCTGGAATAAACCCCACTTGATCATGGTGTATGATCCTTTTAATGTGCTGTTGGATTCTGTTTGCTAGTATTTTGTTGAGGATTTTTGCATCTATGTTCATCAGTGATATTGGCCTGTAGTTTTCTTTGTTTGTGACATCCTTGTCTGGTTTTGGTATCAAGGTGATGGTGGCCTCGTAGAAGGAATTTGGGAGTGTTCCTCCCTCTGCTATATTTTGGAAGAGTTCGAGAAGGATAGGTGTTAGCTCTTTTCTAAATGTTTGATAGAATTTGCCTGTGAAGCCATCTGGTCCTGGGCTTTTGTTTATTGGAAGATTTTTAATCACAGTCCCAATTTCAGTGTTTGTGATTGATCTGTTTATATTTTCTGTTTCTTCCTGGTTCTGTCTTGGAAGGTTGTGCTTTTCTAAGAATTTGTCTATTTCTTCCAGGTTGTCCATTTTATTGGCATAGAGTTGCTTTTAGTAATCTCTCACGATCCTTTGTATTTCTGCAGTGTCAGTTGATACTTCTCCATTTTCATATCCAATTCTATTGATTTGAGTCTTCTCCCTTTTTTCTTTGATGAGTCTGGCTAACGGTTTATCAATTTTGTTTATCTTCTCAAAGAGCCAGCTTTTAGTTTTATTGATCTTTGCTATTGTTTCCTTCATTTCTTTTTCATTTATTTCTGATCTGATCTTTATGCTTCCTTTCCTTCTGCTAACTTTGGGGGTTTTTTTGTTCTTGTTTCCCTAATTGCTTTAGGTGTAGGTTTAGGCTGTTTATTTGAGATGTTTCTTGTTTTTTGAAGTAGGATTGTATTGCTATAAACTTCCCTCTTAGAGCTGCTTTTCCTGCATCCCACGGGTTTTGGGTATTGTGTTTTCTTTCTCATTTGTTTCTAGGTATTTTTTGATTTCCTCTTTGATTTCTTCAGTGATCTCTTGGTTATTTAGTAGTGTATTGTTTAGCCTCCATGTGTTTGTATTTTTTACAGATTTTTTTTCTGTAATTGATATCTAGTCTCATAGCATTGTGGTCGGAAAAGATACTTGAAATTATTTCAATTTTCTTAATTTTACCAAGGCTGGATTTGTGACCCACGATATGATCTGTCCTGGAGAATGTTCCATGAGCAGTTGAGAAGAAAGTGTATTTTGTTGTTTTTGGATGGAATGTCCTATAAATATCAATAGAGTCCATCTTGTTTAATGTATCACTTAAAGCTTGTGTTTCCTTATTTATTTTCATTTTGGATGATCTTTCCACTGGTGAAAGTGGGGTGTTAAAGTCCCCTACTATGATTGTGTTACTGTTGATTTCCCCCCTTATGGCTGTTAGCATTTGCCTTATGTGTTGAGGTTCTCCTTGTTGGGTGCATAAATATTTACAATTGTTATATCTTCTTGGATTGATCCCTTGATCATTATGTAGTGTCCTTCTTTGTCTCTTATAATAGTTTTTACTTTAAAGTCTCTTTTGTGTGATATGAGAATTGCTACTCCAGCTTTGTTTTGATTTCCATTTGCATGGGATATCTTTTTCCATCCCCTCACTTTCAGTCTGTATGTGTCCTTAGGTGTGAAGTGGGACTCCTGTAGACAGCATATATATGGGTCTTGTTTTTGTATCCATTCAGCCAGTCTATATCTTTTGGTGGGAGCATTTAGTCCATTTACATTTAAGGTAATTATCGATATGTATGTTCCTATTACCATTTTCTTAATTGTTTTGGGTTTGTTATTGTAGGTCTTTTCCTTTTCTTGTGTTTCCTGCCTAGAGAAGTTCTTTTAGCATTTGTTGTAAAGCTGGTTTGGTGGTGCTGAATTCTCTTAGATTTTGCTTGTCTGTAAAGGTTTTAATTTCTCCGTCAAATCTGAATGAGATCCTTGCTGGGTAGAGTAATCTTGGTTGTAGGTTTTTCCCTTTCATCACTTTAAATATTTCCTGCCACTCCCTTCTGGCTTGCAGAGTTTCTGCTGAAAGATCAGCTGTTAACCTTATGGGGATTCCCTTGTATGTTATTTGTTGTTTTTCCCTTGCTGCTTTTAATATTTTTTCTTTGTATTTAATTTTTGTTAGTTTGATTAATATGTGTCTTGGCATGTTTCTCCTTGGATTTATCCTGTATAGGAGTTTGTGTGCTTCCTGGACTTGACTATTTATTTTCCCATATTAGGCAAAATTTCAACTATAATCTCTTCAAATATTTTCTGAGTCCCTTTCTTTTTCTCTTCTTCTTCTGCAACCCCTATAATTTGAATGTTGGTGTGTTTAATGTTGTCCCAGAGGTCTCTGAGACTGTCCTCAATTCTTTTCATTCTTTTTTCTTTATTCTGCTGTGTGGCAGTTATTTCCACTATTTTATCCTCCAGCCCACTTATCCATTCTTCTGCATCAGTTATTCTGCTATTGATTCCTTCTAGAGAATTTTTTATTTCATTTATTGTGTTGGTCTTCATTGTTTGTTTGCTGTTTAGTTCTTCTAGGTCCTTATTAAACCTTTCTTGTATTTTCTCCATTCTATTTCCAAGATTTTGGATCATCTTTACGATCATTACTCTGAATTCTTTTTCAGGTAGACTGCCTATTTCTTCTTCATTTGTTTGGTCTGGTGGGTTTTTACCTTGCTCCTTCATCTGGATCATCTGTGTATTTTTCTGTCTTCTCATTTTGCTTAACTTACTGTGTTTGGGGTCTCCTTTTTGCAGGCTGTAGGTTCCTCATTCCCGTTGTTTTTGGTGTCTGCCACCAGTGGCTAAGGTTGGTTCCATGGGTTGTGTAGGCTTCCTGGTGGAGGGGACTGGTACCTGTGTTCTGGTGGATGAGGCTGGATCTTGTCTTTCTGGTGGGTAGGACCACGTCGGTTGTGTGTTTTGGGGTGTCTGTGACCTTATTGTGATTTTAGGCAGCCTCTCTGCTAATGGGTGGGGTTGTTTTTCTGTCTTGCTAGTTGTTTGGCATAGGGTGTCCAGCACTGTAGCTTGCTGGTCGTGAATGGAGATGGGTCTTAGTGGTGAGATGGAGATCTCTGGGAGAGTTTTCACCGTTTGATATTATGTGGAGCTGGGACGTCTCTGGTGGACCAGTGTCCTGAACTCGGCTCTCCCACCTCAGAGGCATAGGCCTGACACCTAGCTGGATCACCTGGACCCTCTCAGCTACATGGCTCAGAAGAAAAGGGAGAGTAAAAGAAAGAAAGAAAGAAAGTAAAAAAGAATAAATTTATTAAAATAAAAAAATTTTTAATTGTTAAAAATAAAAAGTATTAAAAAAAGAAAAAAGAAAGAAAGAAAGAAGAGAGCAACCAAACCAAAAAACAAATCCACTAATGATAACAAGCGCTAAAAACTATATTAAAAAAAAAAAGAAAAAGGACAGACAGGACCCTAGGACAAATGGTAAAAGCAAACCTACAGATGAAATCACACAAAGAAGCATACACATACACACTCACAAAAAGAGACAAAGGCAAAACAAAACAAAATCTATTAAAAAAAAAAAAAGGAACAGAGCAACCAAATCAATAAACAAATGGTTAAACTCTAAATACTAATCTAAGATAAACATAAAACCAGAGACCAGTCCGTTGCATACAGCAAACCCCAAGTCTACAGTTGTTCCCAGTCCACCACCTCAATTTTGGGATGATTCGTTGTCTATTCATGTATTCCAGGGATGGATGCAACGTATATCACATTGATTATGGAGATTTAATCTGCTGCTCCTGAGGCTGCTGGGAGAGATTTCCCTTTCTCTTCTTTGTTCGCACAGCTCCCTGGGTTCAGCTTTGGATATGGACCCGCCTCTGCGTGTAGGTTGCCTGGGAGCGTCTGTTCTTCGCTCAGACAGGACGGGGTTAAAGGAGCAGCTGAGTCGGGGGCTCTGGCTCATTCAGGCCGTGGGGAGGGAGGGGTACGGATGCGGGGCAAGCCTGCGGCGGCAGAGGCTGGCATGACATTGCACCAGCCTGAGGGGCGCTGTGCGTTCTCCTGGGGAAGTCCCTGGATCACAGGACCCTGGCCGTGGCGGGCTGCACAGGCTCCCCGGAAGGGGGATGTGGATAGTGACCTATGCTTGCACACAGGCTTCTTGGTGGCGGCAGCAGCAGCCTTCACGTCTCATGCCCGTCTCTGGGGTCCATGCTGATAGCCGCGGCTCGTGCCCATCTATGGAGCTCCTTTATGCAGCACTCTTAATTCCCTCGTGCACCTTGAAACAATGGTCTCTTGCCTCATCAGCAGCTCAAGACTTTTTCCGGACTCCCTCCTGGCTAGCTGTGGTGCACTAGACCCCTTCAGGCTGTGTTCACGCAGCCAACCCCAGTCCTCTCCCTGGGATCTGATCTCCGAAGCCTGAGCCTCAGCTCCCAGCCCCGCCCGCCCTGGCCGGTGAGCAGACAGGCATGTCAGGCTGGTGAGTGCTGGTCGGCACCGATCCTCTGTGTGGGAATCTGTCCGCTTTGCCCTCTGCATCCCTCTTGCTGTGCTCTCCTCCGTGGCTCCAAAGCTTCCCCACCCCACCTCCCCACCACCCCCTGTCTCTGCCAGTGAAGGAGCTTCCTAGTGTGTGGAAACATTTCCTCCTTCACACCTCCCTCCCCAAGGTGCAGGTCCCATCCCTATTCTTTTGTGTCTGTTTTTTCTTTTTTCTTTTGCCCTACGCAGGTACATGGGGAGTTTCTTGCCTTTTGGGAGGTCTGAGGTCTTCTGCCAGCGTTCAGTAGGTGTTCTGTAGGAGCTGTTCCACGTGTAGATGTATTCCTGATGTATTTGTGGAGAGGAAGGTGATTGCCACGTCTTACTCCTCCACCATCTTGAAGGTCTCCAAGACAAGCCTTTTTAAAAAATTTTATTTTATTGAAGTATAGTTGATATACAATGTTGTGTTAATTTCTACTGTACAGCAAAGTGATTCAGTTATACATGTACATACATATGTATACCCTCTTTTTCATATTCTTTTCCATTATGGTTTATCACAGGATATTGAATACAGATACCTGTGCTACACAGTAGGACCTTGTTGTTTATCCATTCTATATATAGTAGTTTGCATCTGCTAATCCCAAACTCCCAATCCATCTTTCCCCCTCCCCTCCCCCTTGGCAACCACAAGTCTGTTCTTTATCTCTGTGAGTCTGTTTTTTGTTTTGTAGATAAGTTCATTTGTGTCATATTTTAGATTCCACATATAAGTGATATCATATGGTATTTGTCTCTATTTCTGACTTACTTCACTTAGTATGATAATCTCTAGGTCCATCCCTGTTGCTGCAAATGGCATTGTTTCATTCTTTTTTATGGCTGAGTAGTATTCCATTCTATATATGTACCACATCTTCTTTATCCATTCATCTGTCGATGGACATTTAGGTTGTTTCCATGTCTTGGCTATTGTAAATAGTGCTGCACTGAACACTGGGGTGCATGTATCTTTTTGAATTACAATTTTCTTCAGATATATGCCCAGGAGTGGGATTGCTGGATCGTATGGCAACTCTGGTTTTAGTTTTTTGAGGAACCTCTGTACTGTTTTCCAGAGTGGCTGCACTAATTTACATTCCCACCAGTAGTGTAGGAGGGCTCCCTTTTCTCCACACCCTGTGCAGCATTTGTTACTTGTGAACTTTTTAATGATGGCCATTCTGGCCAGTATGAGATGGTACCTCATTGTAGTTTTGATTTGCATTTCTTGAATAATTAGCCGTGTTGAGCGTCCTTTCATGTGCCTGTTTGCAATCTGTATGAAAGACAGCCTTTTGAGAAGTTCCTCCAGAAAGCCACCAGGCAGAACAACTAAGAACAATTTGCAAAGGTTATCTGTTCGTCTCTCTCCTCTACCAGTACCAGGAATGCAAGCTGCTACTTTCAGGACTACAGTTGAGCTGGGGGATGGGGAATGGTGTAAAAGTAAGTTGCCACAAAGCTCGCTGTTCTTATTGAGATTCAGTCATTTTCCTTGAATAAGTGCTGCCTGGGTTGCTGCAATAAGTGCTGCAAGTTTCCAAAGCACAAAAAGTTCTTGGTTCTTATTATTTTTGTCAGTTTTTCATTGCTTTTATGGAGAGGTAAGATTTTAGCATTCCTTATACCGCTATCTTGTCTCAGTAGTGAACTTTCTAAAACACATGTTTAATGAAAAATTAAGAACGGAATTTTCATTTCTCAAGAAAGTCAATGGTAAATATGAAATCTGAGCAAAAACACTTCCAATATACATTTACCATTGAGTCAGTAGTGACAGCTCTGACCACTGAAAACAGGAGACAGAAATTTGCTGAAGAACTATCATTTACTTGAAAAGTTGGTAGTTATTCTAAGAATACCATGTTTAAAGAGAGTTTAACACATACAGCTGCACAAAGTGTGTTTATACATCACCCTTTGAAGTAACATTGTTTTGAAGATGACTTTTTTTTTACCTTTTTATTTTATTTATTTATTTTTAACATCTTTATTGGAGTATAATTGCTTTACAATGGTGTGTTAGTTTCTGCTCTATAACAAAGTGAATCAGCTATACATATACATATGTCCCCATATCCCCTCCCTCTTGCGTCTCCCTCCCACCCTCCATATCCCACCCCTCTAGGTGGTCACAAAGCACCGAGCTGATCTCCCTGTGCTATGCGGCTGCTTCCCACTAGCTAGCTATTTTACATTTGGTAGTGTATATATGTCCATGCCACTCTCTCACTTCATCCCACCTTACCCTTCCCCCTCCCTGTGTCCTCAAGTCCATTCTCTATGTCTGCATCTTTATTTCTGTCCTGCCCCTAGGTTCTTCATAACGTTTTTTTTTTTAAGATTCCATATATATGTGTTAGCATACGGTATTTGTCTTTCTCTTTCTGACTTACTTCACTCTGTATGACAGACTCTAGGTCCATCTACCTCACTACAAATAACTCAATTTCGTTTCTTTTTATGACTGAGTAATATTCCATTGTATATATGTGCCACATCTTCTTTATCCATTCATCTGTCGACGGACACTTAGGTTGCTTCCATGTTCTGGCTATTGTAAATAGTGCTTCAATGAACGCTGTGGTACATGACTCTTTTTGAATTATGGTTTTCTCAGGGTATATGCCCACTAGTGGGATTGCTGGGTCATATGGTAATTCTATTTGTAGTTTTTTAAGGAACCTCCGTACTGTTCTCCACAGTGGCTATATCAATTTACATTCCCACCAACAGTGCAAGAGGGTTCCCTTTCCTCCACACCCTCTCCAGCATTTATTGTTTGTAGATTTTTTGTTGATGGCCATTCTCACTGGTGAGATGATACCTCATTGTAGTTTTTTTTTTTTTTTTTTTGCGGTACGTGGCCCTCTCACTGTTGTGGCCTCTCCCGCTGCGGAGCACAGGCTCTGGACACACAGGCTCAGCAGCCATGGCTCACGGGCCCAGCTGCTCCACGGCACGTGGGATCTTCCCAGACCGGGGCACGAAGCCGTGTCCCCTGCATCGGCAGGCGGACTCTCAACTACTGCGCCACCAGGGAAGCCCCCTCATTGTAGTTTTGATTTGCATTTCTCTGATGGTTAGTGATGTTGAGCATGAAGATGACTCTTGTTCTAAATTCATTTGTCTCATTTTTAATCCTAAATTCTCTTGCACATGTACAAAAAACTGAAGTGATAACTGTCAATATGTTGTCTCCGTTAGCAAAGAAACAATTTGCAAATGAATAACTAATATCTGTGACAGCCGATGCTTCAGACAGAAATCAGTTGAATTAATACCAATAATGAGTGATTTTTTTAATCAAATTAATAGAGTCAGAGTAAAGCTTTTGAAAGTTCATTGTGTTGAATTTGAAATATTTGACATTATAGCGAACAGCACTATGAATACAGTTCAGAAGTTTAACATTGAAGATAAAATGATTTGTGTTTGTAGTCATAATACAAACACAAATTTTGGGAAGGCACAGAATCATAGCATTAACAATTGTTTTTACTAAATTAGAAAACGATGGAGCAGAAATGTATTTGGAACTGGTTGTGTGCATGCATAATTCATAATTATGTGTTCAAACAAGCTGTAGTATCCTTCCCATAAAAATAGAAGTTGTAGCTGTTAAGATTTACAAATATTTTTTTATATGCATAGAGTAACTGAACCATAAAAATTTTGGTGACAGGACTGATGCTGAATCCAGAAAGTTATTTCAGCCTGGCCACAAGTGTTTTCCCTCCTCATTGTTTGTCACCAAATGGAATTCAGAAAATTTTGAATCTTTGAAGAACTATAAATCCACCT
Source organism: Neophocaena asiaeorientalis asiaeorientalis (assembly GCF_003031525.2). Classification (NCBI taxonomy): domain Eukaryota; kingdom Metazoa; phylum Chordata; class Mammalia; order Artiodactyla; family Phocoenidae; genus Neophocaena; species Neophocaena asiaeorientalis. Next base: position 2,203,039 of record NW_020173964.1, on the reverse strand, counting down.
AAGTGTGACCTACAATGGTATATTATTTTGTAAATGAGTCCTTTATATCTTGGTTGCAGTTTGTTCAGAAAACAGCATTTAATGATAAACAGAGACAGAGTCTTTGACAAGTTTTATCCTATAAAATGAGTTGTAAAGAAAATTACTCTGAATAGAGGCAAAAAAGGCAGTACATGTCAAATATTTACACATTTCAATTAAAGAGGTCTCACACTTAGGTAAGAAGAATTTTAGAAAGATAAAACAGATAAAATTGAGAGAAAATTATTATTGAAAGCATACAGTAATTACCAGGAGTGAAGGATTAACGCCTCCAGACATAGAATCCATCAAATTTCCTGCCCAAAGAATAATAATAATTTTTAAAAATCCATATGAATGCACATTAAACAGGTTAAAAAAAAAAAGCAAGCATCAAATGACAAAGCTAAAACAATTTAGTCAAGGAGATCCTTTATTCAAGAGAAAACAATCCATGGACTGTGGTGGGAGGTGGGTTACAGCGCCTCACAAGCAGTGGAGGACGCTTCCCAAGGGAATTAGGGCACGAGAGCTTTATAGAGAAGAGGCAACGGGGAAGCGGGGCATGACTGGCTAGGAGGTCAGGGATTTCCTTGTAAGGCTAGCAGGTCCTATTTTCTAGTGTAAGATGAGCTAGCTGAAGCTGAGGTGAAGGACTGTGATTGGCATTTGGTTTCCTTGTCAGATGTTTCCTGTAAGTGCAGGATGACTTAGGTTTAGATTTGTGACTTGAGCCAGACCACTGGGGAGTCCTCCATTTTGTGGGTCCTGATATGCAAGTTAACTTTATCTCAGGTCAGACACTACAGATCAGGAATCAAAATGATATCAGGCTTCTTGTTGGCACCACAGAAAGCTTGAAGGCAATGGAACAAGGCCTTCAAAATCTGAGTAAAAGTGACTTCTTAACCCAGCCAAATTATCCATCAAATGTGAGGGTAGAATAATGACATTTGGGACTTCCCTAGTGGCGCAGTGGTTAAGAATCCGCCTACCAATGCAGGGGACACAGGTTTGAGCCCTGGTCTGGGAAGATCCCACATGCCACAGAGCAACTAAGCCCATGTGCCACAACTACTGAGCCTGCACTCTAGAACCTGCGAGCCACATCTACTGAGCTTGCGTGCCACAACTACTGAAGCCCGCGCGCCTAGAGCCCATGCTCCGCTACAAGAGAAGCCACCGCAATGAGAAGCCCGCACACCACAATGAAGAGTAGGCCCTGCTCACCGCAACTAGAGAAAGCCTGAGCGCAGCAACGAAGACCCAATGCAGCCAAAAAAAAAAAAAGAATAATGACATTTTCAGATACTTACATTCATTCCAAACTGTGTCTCAAAAAACAACTAGAAGATGTTCTCTAGCAAAATAAGAGTAGATCTAGACAGGAAACGACAAAATCCAGGAAATGGGTCCCAGGAGAGTCTTGAAAAGAGAAGCCCCAGGAAAATTAGCAAAGCCTGGGACCTTGGGAGCAGACTCCCTGAGGTCTTGGTAACAGATGTGCCCCATGGCTTTGTAAAAGCCTGATCCTTTAAATGGATGGCAATTTACACTTGAAAAGGGATTCTTAAATTTGTGGTGTTTTCACTGCAGCTGTTCTTTAAATTTTGAGCTTCTGCATTCTTTACCTTTTTGTTTACACACCATTAAGTGTTGCATAAAGTGAGATAGCACTGGAATTCTAAATTTCCTCTCCTAAGGAGAGAGAGTACTCTGTCTTTGAACCTTAAATGTACTTTACTGTACCTCCCCTACTCTATATTTAATGTTCTGGCAGAAAACTAAGCTCCATAAGTCTTGCTGGTTTCCTTGGGTCTCTCTAGGTATGAGTCCTTCTAAGATTCTTTCATGTGGAGCACTTATAATATGCCTTGCACTGAGGGGTAAATGATCCCCCTGATTCAGAAATAGGATCGCTGATCTGATTCAGCACACCATTGGGAGGTCTGGCTACATCTGAAGGTAAATGGAATGACCACCTCAACAAGAGTGAAGGACATTTGCTGAAAGGAAAAAATGATAGAATAAAAACATTAGGGCTGTCCTTCAGAGAAGGACATCTAGAATAGTGCTCTGTCCCATAGAACTTTCTGTAGTGATGCAAATATTCTGTGTCATTTAATACCTTAGCTGTGGCTATTGAGTACTCGAAATGTGGTGAGTGAGACTAAGGAACTGGAATTTTCGTTTCATTTAGTTTTAATTCATTTAAATTTATATTTAAACAGCCATGTGTGGCTAGTTGCTACCATATTGGACAATGCAGGTCTAGGAAGAAGCTGTAAATGTTTCAATAAGTTACGTTTATAACTTCTTAGGATTTTCTGAACCCGTTATTTCCTCTCCTTTAGGGACAACTAATAACCTGGAACTATAAGGGTCAGATCGATTATTTCAGGGAGAATGGAAAGAGGGAGCATAGAGAGAGGTTTAGGGAATAAAATAACCCTGGGGGGAGGCTGTTGGAGCAGCTAGAAATAAGAAAGGCAGAAGTATTAACTAGTTTTGGAAGAAGATGGAGGGTGGGAGGAAGGAAGGAAGCTTAGAAAGCCCGTCAGGGATGAATGACTGAGCCTGGGTGCTCAGCCAGCCCTTTGCTAGGGGAACCCAGTCTGGGAGATCCCACTGCAAATAGTGTGAACTCAGTTCTTTCATTCATTTTATCAAAATTAACTTCTTTTCTTTTAAGTAATATCTTCCAATTTAAATATGTAAATTACCATAAGTAAACAAAACGTGTTTCACCTTGGTTAGCATAATCAAGGCTGTGATTCTTATTAAAATTAATAGGTGAAGTCTAACGTATGCATTTACTAACTAATGATTTGAGCGCCAAAACGTGCATGGTGGCACGTGTGCACACACACTGCTAATCTTACCTTACGATTTTCTGTACATTATCTGGGTCCTTCCTTAATTTATTGACTGGAAAAACATGAGCAAAGATCCAAAGAAACTTCCTGTCATTGCTCTAGAATACATGATGTCCTTCCCTCAGCTTGGCAGGAGGGACCCCAACCTGCACTGTAGAACTTGAACATTTTCTCTTTCTCACACGTACACACACACACATGCGTGCTCCTTAGTTTTTTCATAAACTGTTGGGTAAATGAATAGATAACTTGAGTCTTCTGGGGGCTTACTTTCTCTGAGAAGAAATACCGAGTTTCTCCAGTCCAGATTGGGCAAGTACCCTTTGTCTTCAGAAAAGTATCAACATTTACTCTAAACTATCATGGTGCTGCAGGACCTGAAAAATACTCTTTGTAAAGTAAAAAGTAATAAAAAATTTAAATAATTCAGATTTGACTCACAACATTATTACCGGGGCTCATGGCCTCAGAGAAACCGTTAACGATATCTTAGGGAACTGGGAGGAGAATTCGTGAACATTCTACAGGTTGATGAAAAAAACACTGACTCAATGCTGTTTATTTACAATGAACACAAATAGCTATAGCAATACTTGATACAATGCTTTAATATATTTAGGGCTTTAAATTGGGTTCTGAAACCCTTTTTTCAAAAGTCAAAAATCTGCTCAGGGCTTCCCTGGTGGCGCAGTGGTTGAGAGTCCTAGATTGGGCAAGTACCCTTTGTCTTCAGAAAAGTATCAACATTTACTCTAAACTATCATGGTGCTGCAGGACCTGAAAAATACTCTTTGTAAAGTAAAAAGTAATAAAAAATTTAAATAATTCAGATTTGACTCACAACATTATTACCGGGGCTCATGGCCTCAGAGAAACCGTTAACGATATCTTAGGGAACTGGGAGGAGAATTCGTGAACATTCTACAGGTTGATGAAAAAAACACTGACTCAATGCTGTTTATTTACAATGAACACAAATAGCTATAGCAATACTTGAAGTACTATGCTTTAATATATTTAGGGCTTTAAATTGGGTTCTGAAACCCTTTTTTCAAAAGTCAAAAATCTGCTCAGGGCTTCCCTGGTGGCGCAGTGGTTGAGAGTCCGCCTGCCGATGCAGGGGACATGGGTTCGTGTCCTGGTCCGGGAAGATCCCACATGCTGCGGAGCGGCTAGGCCCGTGAGCCATGACCAATGAGCCTGTGCATCCGGAGCCTGTGCTCCGCAGCGGGGGAGGCCACAGCGGTGAGAGGCCCGCGTACCGCAAAAAAAAAAAAAAATCTGCTCAACAAGTCTTTATTTCAAGAGCTCAAGAGATTGGCACAAGCAAATTTCAGCAGACCAGTGGAAAAAAAAAAAATCATTCAGGAAAAGAAAAACAGACATTTTGGATAAAATGTTCTTCAGAGGGGCTAGAAAGGTTATCATCTTTCCTTCCCTAGGTCTTTCAGTTCTTGTACCAGAAATTTCCAAGAGTCCTCGTGCATGAATAGGAACATACGTTTGTCGGTCAGTGACATTTATTGGGTCTGTCCTCTGTGCAGAAATGTGAACTGATGTGGCGGGAGAGATTCAAAAGAACTGCAAGATCAGACTTTCCTCTCTGCATATGCGAAACTGCATATGAAAAGCATATGCATAGACTAATATATAGTGAGAGCATATGAATAGTGGAAAATCTCTAGGTACATAATTAATGAAGGCTCACTGAGTACAGGAATTAAGAGAATTAGGTCAAGTTAATCAGGGAAAGTTCTTAGGAAGTGATTTTGAAGCCAGATTTGGAAGGTGAGAGAGAGTTTAATGGAATGGTATGAGAGAATACCTCCTTCTTTGCTTGTCCATCCCGCTCTTGAGGGCTGGTGTAATTTGGGGCTTGTCTTTCCATTGCTATACTGGTTAATGGTATGACTGAAGCAAGGCCTCATTACACTGTAGCTGCTGTTGTGCTGAGCTACAGAGCAGGCAGGGGACGGGCTAATATTCTATGACCCTTCTTTTTTTTTTTTTTTTGCTGTACGCGGGCCTCTCACTGTTGTGGCCTCTCCCGTTGCGGAGCACAGGCTCCGGACGCGCAGGCTCAGCGGCCATGGCCCACGGACCCAGCCGCTCCGTGGCACGTGGGATCCTCCCAGACCGGGGCATGAACCCGTGTCCCCCGCATCGGCAGGCGGACTCTCAACCACTGCGCCACCAGGGAGGCCCATCTATGACCCTTCTTTTTGAATGCTAGGTTTCAAGGCAACTTCAGATCAGGTGAGGGTACAGATCCTTCTTAAGAAAAGAAGAGGCAGTTGAGGGCAGGAGAGCATGCTGTGCATTTTGAAATAAAAGAGTTGCTAAAGAGCAGAGGCACCTTGGAGGAGCGGGAAAGGAAGTAGGGCCCTTGGAGAAGAGTGGTCCTCTGTGGACTTCTGGTGGGTGAGGGCTTGATAGGGATCCAGGTGTTCGCTAGAGGCAGAGTGGAAGGTTGTGGCCCACACTGAATATCTGCTTCTACTCAGATAAGACGGTCACTGCTATCAAGGAGGGGGTAGGGGTGGGGACAGTGTGGGGTGGAAAAGTGACGAGTTCAGGCAGTTGTGACATGGTGGGCAAGTGCTATGATTGAAGAGAGTGAGAACACGGTGGGGACGCCGTGACATATTCTGCCGAGGGGATGTGTGAAGATGTCACAGAGCTGTGAGTGGCAACTGACTTTTGAATTGGGCCCTGAAAACCGAGTAGTCGATCTCCAGGTAGAGAAGCAGGGAGGGTACTTCAGATAGTGGAACAAGCTGGGCAGAAAATATAGAAGCATGAAAGGGCAATGTGTCCAAAGAGGCTGTGTCTGCACCTTGGAGGAAAGGCCCCTTCCTTTGCGGGTTGGCGGGGATGGGGAAAAGGAGGAAATTTTGGTTACCAGACTTGTAAAAGTCAAGCAGTGTAATGACTCCAGCTTCTAGCTTGTAGGAAATACCTAGGGCAGAAGAACATGTGGGACTGTATGATCAGCGTGCCAGCAAAATCCAGACTATGGCAGACTCTACCCATCCAACTTCCTGAGTTCTTCAACAGATAAATTATAAGCAAAAGAGAAGAATTGCATTTTCTTTTTTTTTGGTAGGTTTAAGGAGACAAAGTACATCTTTATCACTTGAGTGAAAAACGATACAGGAACACAAGGCAGCTATAGGGCTTCCGTGGTGGCGCAGTGGTTGAGAGTCTGCCTGCCGATGCAGGGGACACGGCTTCGTGCCCCGGTCCGGGAGGATCCCACATGCTGCGGAGCGACTGGGCCCGTGAGCCATGGCCGCTGCGCCTGCGCGTCCGGAGCCTGTGCTCCGCAACGGGAGAGGCCACAGCAGTGAGAGGCCCGCGTACCGCAAAAAAAAAAAAAAAGGCAGCTATAAAAATCAGAATGGTTATTACTTTAGGAGGAAGGGAAGAGCTTATGACTGGGGCACAAAGTTCCATTTATTGACCTGAATCATAGTTATAAAAGTGTTTGCCTTAATCATTCATTATGCTATACATTTGTTTTGTGAGGTTTTCTGCATTTCTGTAAGGAAGTTTTAAAAATAAAGTAACAAGTAACACTCTTCCAAGAGTGAACTGACTTTCATGCAGAGATGGGTATTACATGCCGAAGCAATCTTGCTGACACCAACCTAGCACCATCCTAACTGAGCCGGAGTGTTGATGACAGGGAAGCCTAAACACACTGATGATGGCAGAGATCAGCTCGGCATCACGCTGGCTGCTCAGAGCTGTGAACCACCAGCTTCCACAATTTGCCTTTCCCAAAGCAGCAGCTTATATCAAAAAAACCAAGGAATATAACACACGTGACCCCAGGTTCCCCTGACCAGAAAGCCTCAGAACTTTGCATCCTACTTTGGTTGGGTAACTTAATTTTAGGTCGCTTGGCTTAAAGTATATTCATTAACTCTTCAGTATGCATTTTAAGATGAGGATCAATGTGGTTCTAGGGCAGAAAAAAAACACATGCATGAAAACCCCATGCCTTTCTCTTTTACCAATAATCTCTGCATCGTGCAGGTCGGGTGTTGAGTTTCAGATCACATCCTCCGCTCCTCAGTTGTGCATGTTTGTTTTGGAGTAAGGAGTTAAATATCTCAAACTGTGGATTCCAGTGTTGAGTGTACATGAGTAGAGCCAGATTTTAAGTGGGAATAATAATAAAGAAATAAGTAATGTGATTAAACAAATATGTTCCCAATTCCCTTTGTCTTCTTCAAACATCTAATGCAGATGTCTCTGTCCTTATTAGCCAAGCACTTTGCTTCTCTGTCTGCCCTTCCCCTGGAGCTGGTGGAAGCCACAGGTCTTGAAGAGCACTTTCCCATGAAAAAGGCTGTCAGACTCTCTTAGACATAAATAAGTGAAAGTAACCAGGGACTGTTTATGTGCGTGAGATGCTTTTGATACTGGTCCCTCTAGTAATTCTGGCCTGCTCATTTTAACGAGTAAGGTTTGGACCTTGCTGTCCTCATATGTATATTAACTCCTCACATAAAGGCAGAGAGGATATGGTCTGAATAACAAATAGAGGATCAGATGCTCAGGTCAACAGGGTTTTCACAAATGAACACCGTTCAATGTCATAGCCAAGGTCAACTGAAACTGGAACACCCCTGGGCAGGGGGAGGAGAGACTGAGAAAGAGCCTTCACAGTTTGAAGGGGATTAGCTATCAAGAGTTAACCAGCAAATGTTAGCTATATTTATAAAAGAGAGCTCCCTTCCGAATAGTTTTCATGCTGACCTCTTGCATGGAATTTGTGGGAGAGTAAAATCTCAGCTTTCTAGTACCCATTTTGGAATGGGTCATTCTAGATAGCCATGCACCCTGAATAGCCAGAAATTTGTCTAACAACATACAAAATATTCAGAAACCATGTTGGGTAAGAAATTTTCTGGAAAATGTTTTACATACTCTCCTGAATGGCCAATAGAAGGAATATAGACTCTGGAGGGCATGAGAACAAATACCCACAGCCCGATTTACTAGTTGAGTATCCTTGGTTAATTATACTTACTGAGCCTCAGTTTCTTAACCTGTAAAATGGGCATAACTGAGCTATATGGTAAGTATTCAGTAAGTATTGGTTAATTTTACCACATAGTAAGTACTCCTCACTATTGGCTTCTCTTAGGCCACCACCCTGACCCGAATCTTCCAAATGTTGGATGGACATGATCTGGGAAAATACAATACCTGGAAGGGGCACAGAAGGGATAGAAGGATATATTTGATGAAGTTGGAAGGATCCCTGGTTCAAGAGGTCCTGGAGGAAATCAGGGTGTAGGTAGGGCCGGCTCGGAGGGCTGAGCAGGTGACCTCTAGGTGATGTGGTTAGGAAGGTTCCCCTGCTCTAAGTCTTCTCCATCTACCTGCCATAATCAGGATGCCTCCTTTGAGTGAAAACAACGATTCCTTTAAAACTTCCTCTTAAGCAGGATCTTGGAGGATATGACAGACGTGGCAAGACACCACATAGATCCCCCTTCAAGGAAGGTCTCACTGCCCAGCTTGAAGAATGTAATTAGTTGCAGGCACCAGGTGTTTCTTCGGGGTTGGCCTCAGCTTTTGAGCCCAGATCATAATCTTCTTGGGGCATCCCCCCACCAATGCCTGAGCAAGTGGATGGTAGTTGAGGGCGTACTTTTTTCTGGGTGGCCCCCAGACAATGACTGAGGAAGACGATGGATCCGTGGCCTAGGTATTTCTGCCTGATGTTGTAGTCTCCTATCACAGAGTAGCTTCCTATTGGGACGGCAGAGAGCTTGTCCTGTCTGCATCACTGTCTGAGAGTTCTCTTTGCCCAGCCCTGTTTGCTTTCTTTTTCTTTCACAGGCAGATTCCCCAATAAAATTTTTGTACTCCTAACTCTTTCCCAGCACCTCTCTGCTTCCTCATAAGAGGGAGTTCACACATCAGCAGGGGGAGAGGAGGAATTAGCACAGCATAGATTACTGAGCCAATGACCAAGTGCTATGGTCTGAATCTTTGTGCCCCTCCAAAATGCATATGTTGAAATCCTAACCCCCCGAATGTGATAGTATTAGGAGGTGGGGACTTTGGGAGGCGATTAGGTCAGGAGGGCAAAACTCTTATGAATAAAAGGAATGCCCTTATAAAAGAGGCCCAAGAGAGCTCCCTTGTCCCTTCTACGATGTGAGAATACAATGAGAACCCAGAGGAGGGCCTTCACCAGAACCCAACCATGCTGGCACCCTGATCTTGGGACTTGCAGCTTCCAGAACTGTGAGAAATAAATTGCTGCTGTTGGTAAGCTACCCAGTCTGTGATGTTTTGTTATAGCAGCTGGAATGGACAAAGAGACCAAGAATGGCACAGGGAACTCTACCTAATTCAATGAGGACCAGGAAAGGTTATGAGGACACATTAAGGGAGACTTGCAGGCAGCCAGGGCCAGCTCCAGGAGCTGGGACTGGCGGGGAGGCCAGCTCCAGGAGCAGATGAACGCTGTCTTCCTTTCTACAGGCTGAGGACTGGCATTTGAGGGGATCCACCTGAGGATACAGTTATCAGCCAAGAACAGAGACAGACATAAGGGAGGAAAGGAAGTAGCTGCATAGTGCTTTTTTACATAGATGACCTCCAGCTCTGCAAGTTGCATACAAATGAGAAAAAATGAGATCCACAGGGGTTAGGTAACATGCTCGAGCTAGTGAATGGTGCAGGTATGTCTGAGTATAGATCCATTGCACTGAGACGTCCCTGGAAAGAATGAGATGAAGATTTATTATTTTTGTCTGCTCAGCATCTTTAGCCTTTGGAAATGGCCTGTCAATCATGTAGCCTTGCCTTTCTCATTGTGGGGATGAGGTTAGGGAGGACTTGGGCTGGCCAGTCAGATTACTCAATATCCCTGGGCTTAGTGAACTGTCTGGGAGAGCATATGAACCAAGGGGGCTAGGGTATTTTCATAGATTGATATAGATGCTGGGGGAGAGAGGGTTCTCTTTCTCTCTACTAGGTTTGGAAGCCAAAAGATGGTGTAAACCTGGAACTAATGGGGGCATCTTTCCCACCATTTGGAGAGAGCTTGTCTGAGGATGAAGCCATTGTGATGATATAATTTGAGGACATTTTAACATAAAGGAAACATATCCTTTTTTGTTTCCTTGAGCTATTTTGATTTGGGTCTCTACTATTTTACTATCTGTGTATTTTGACTAATATACCAGTTGCCCAAATTTATCCTGGTGCTAATGCTGATACTGCCTCTGAAAAGTGTTCAGCTGCTAATCAAAAACTAAGTGATATTTTGAAAAATAAAAACATCTGTTTCTAATAAGGATGGCCTAATACTGTTTACTCAAGATTTCTTAACAGGAAACCAATTATTATCTTGTAGGTGAGTCAAAAATTGCAACTTCTCTTAGATTTATCAAATTCCATAATAGCTTATTCTGACATAGTGTTAGGGTACTCTATCTGGAAAAGATCTAAATTTTGTAAAAAAAAATTGAGCATTAAAGGAAAATAATTAAAATATGACCATTGGGTGGCAACACTGAACTGGATTTCTCAGGGTCTGAGAAAAAATGAAAATGAAGATGTTTTAGATCCTAAACCTCAGTCCAAAATGGCGTACTTCTTTCTGATAAGTTACAAGAATGTCACTGTCTGAAATTGCTCATTGAAGATAGGTACCAGCAGACATCTGGGAAAACCATCGCAGCAGTAGGCCACCTAGGAAATGATTGGTTAGGGCTACAGCTAAGACTTGGGCATTTCCAAATTCAGAAAGGGGTTTTAGGTGATGATCTTAAAAGGAAGCTATCAACTTAAGTACAACTACTATAGTCTACAGACACTCTATAATCTTCAGAATAGAGAGGAGTAAGGACAGGTCTTAATGATTCAATACGGAATATTCCAAAAGGCAAGTTGTTGAGTATTAATCCAGACCTGTACATGGAATGAAGATATTATCTAAGCCTGAAATCCCAGGTCCCAATGACTGGCTTAATACACCTCTCCAGACCTCTTCAGGCTCCACTGAGCTGCTACTTCATGTTTCATTGGCTTTATAAGATAATTGCATTAACTGGTAGTTCAGGTTCTACTCTCAGGTAAAGAGCTACTGCTTCCCCTCTGATTCTAAGATGATATGTCTGAAAGTGCCTTCTAGCACTTCTTATTTCAAAGATTGTGATTCCTATTGGACACAGTTTACTCCCTCCCCCAAACCCTGCCACCAAAGTTTAATGTGAGAGATGCATTCAGTCCTGGACTCATTTGCAAAGCCCCGTTACCCTCTGGGGGCTAACTTGCTCACTTCCCCAAGCTCTCTGTTCTAACTTCTCCCACCCTCCGTCACAGCACATCATTTAACAACTCATTAATACATTAACAAATACATTTGTCCATTTACATGTACATGTAGCCTGTTTTAGGTATTGAGGATATAATGGCGACAAGATAGGCAAATATCTGCCTTTCTAGAGTTTACATCCTCTGGATAACTTGCAAACAAATACAGGTTGGCAGGGAGGAACCCCTCAACTATTTGCCCCAAACCATTCCATAAATACCCATCTCTGTATCCACATACATCTTTCTTCACATCTCATTGGAGAAGCTGTCCCTCTACCTGTTCAAGGCTAACCTTGCTACCTGAGATATTTCTTATCCCTGACTCCTTATGGCATTTTCTCCTTTAATTCCTCAGTCATGAATCTTTGCCTTTTCCATTTTGTTATCTGGTTTCCCTTTGCATATAAATACAAGCCAAATATAGGGTAATGCAGATGGTGATTGTATGAAAGCGAACACACCTGCACAAATCACAGAATATTAGTACATTTTTTTCCTTGCTTGTACATTATTAGTTAAGCAGTTTCTTAGCACCCTTCTTGAACTGAAGAATATTAAACTCTTGGCAAACAGTGATCCCACAAAGACACTAACAACTGGTAAAGTATTTCTGAAATAATTAGCTCTTCCCATCTGTCTTAGTTCAGGCTGCTATTACAAAATACCATAGGTGGGATGGCTTAAACAACACATACTTATTTCTCACAGACTTGGAGGCTGGAAGTCCAAGATTGAGATGCCATAAGATTCAGGGTCTGGTGAGGGCCCTTTTCCTGGTTTGCAAATGGCTGCCTTCTTGCTGTATTGTCACATGGTAGAGAAAGAAAGAGAGAGAGTTCACTCTCCGGTCTCCTCCTATAAGGGCACTAATCCCATCAAGAAGACTTCACTCTCATGACCACATCTAGACCTAATTACCTTTGAGGGCTAAGGTTCAACATATGAATTTGGCGGAGGAGGGGAACACAAACATTCCATTCATAGTACCATCTCCTGGTAATTCTGCCTAAGTTTGCTTTGTATATATTAAGACTACATTGTTAGATGCATATTAGTTCAAAAAAAGTTTTTTAATTTTAATTTTTTCCTTTTATCAGAGAATGACCTGTTTTAGCCCTAATATCACTGTCTTGGAGTTTGTCTGACAACAATATTGCCATAAGTCTTTTTTATTAGTATTTTCTTAGTATATCATTTCCATCTTTTTAAACCTTTTGTGTTGTTAAGTTCTAGGTGTGACTCTTTTAAATAGCTCATAATTTGATTCAGTTGTCATATTAAAAAATATAACCTGGTAACTTCCATCTTTTAAACAGGGAAGTTTAACCCACTTGATGCAATTTCTGGTGTATTTGAATTGATTTCTGCCTATTATTTTGTATTTTCCCATGTATCATTCTTTTTTCTTTTCCTTTTCAACTTCTATTCGATTTAATCTTTTGACAAATTAACTTTTAATCCTTTTACTCTTTTTGGAAGTTAAACATTCTAGTTCTATTTTTTGTTTTTTTCCTTAATTTGCACCGCCTGACTTAAAAATCTAAATTATTCTTGCCTAGTATTGTGGTTCTCTCTTATTTTTAAGATCTTGAATATCAGTTATTATCATTAAAGCATATTTAAATTACCCACAGAAAATGGGTCTCTGCTCAGCATTGCACACGATTCCTTCCTTTTAGCTTCAATTTCCTGCTTTCTGAAGTGTCTTCCACTAGTCCTTTCAGCGAGGGTATGTGAGTTGTAAACTTTTTCAGTATTTGTTTCAAAATATCTTTATTTTGGCCTCATTCTTGAATGATAGTTTTTCGGGGTGTAAAATTACAGATTGCTTGCTATTTTCCTTCAGTTCTGTGAAGATTTGATCCTTTTGTTTTGGATTCTCTTTGTTGCTGGTGAGAAATGTGATATCAGCTCGCTCTTTATAGATACTCTGTTTTCTCTGGTTGCGTATAAAATTTTTTTCTTGATCCTTGCATTCTTGAGCTTCATTACTATGTGACACAGTGTGCTTTATCTATATTTATTTTGCTTTATCTATATTTATTTTGCTTTAGACTCAGTATGCTTCCTCGCCCTAAAGATCAAGCATTTTAAAATTCAGGAAAAATTTCTACTCTTTTATCAGATATTGGCTTTCATCCATTATCTCTGACCAGGGGTCAGTAAATTATGACCCATGGGCAAAATCTTGTCATTGCCTGTTTTTGTAAAGTTTTATTAGAACACAGCCATGCCCATTTGTTTATAAATTTGTCTATGGCTGCTTTTGCATTACAGCTTCAAAGTAGGGTAGTTGGGACAGGGATTATATGGCCCACAAAGCCTAAATGATTTATTGTGTTTCTCTACAGAAAAAAAATATCAGTGTCTGTGCTACATTTTCATTCTGGAACTTCTATTAGACATAAGTGAACTTCTTGCATCTATTAATCTCGGGTCCTAATTTTCTATAATTTTATTTTCTTTGCTGAATTCTGGGTAATCTTTTTCAGTTTGGTATTTTTCTGTTATATTATGTGTAGCATTTCTATGTATGTGTATCAGGGGTAGGGGTTGGTTAGCCAGTCTGCCATATTTTTAGAACCAGAAGTCTGCCTAGCCTTTCATACACCATCCTAACCAATATACTCATGACAGCCATCAACAAGTAATCTAATCATCTTGTATATTAGGTTTCTGCAGAGAAACAGAACCAGTTCAGAGGGAAGGAGGGAGGGAGGAAGGGATGAAGAGAGAGAGAGAGAGAGAGAGAGAGAGAAAAAGAGAATGAGAAAGAGAATATATACATAGAAAGAGTGAAGATTCCTTTTATTTTAAGGAATTGACTCACAAAATTATGGAGGTTGGCAAGTCCAGAATCTGCAGGGTGGGCCAGCAGGCTGGAGACCTAGGGAAGAGCCCATGTTGCAGTTCAAGTCCAAAGGGCTGTCTGCTGCAGAATTCCCCCTTGTGAAGGCGTCTTTCATTCTATTCAGGCCTTTAGCTGATCGGAGGAGATCTACCCACATTATGGTTGGCAATTTCCTTTATTCAAAGTCCACCAATTTAGATGTTCATCTCATCCAGAATCACCCTCACAGAATCATCCAGAATAATGTTTGACCAAGTATCTGGGCACCGTGGTCAAGCCAAGTTGATACAAACTTAACCATCACAAATCCACCCCTTGGCAACTTGGCACCCATATTCATCTTAAATCATGCCTACTCTCCAAATACAGATAATAATAAGATCACACTTATGCCTAGCATGATACAGCTATCCTATATACAATTGAAAATACACTAACCCTCTCCCCAGAGAAGGATACAAAGTCCTGGGTGATCTTTACTCTTCTCCTTGATATCCTTTAACTGAAATACTATGATGTGAAGTTAACAATACTTAAATACTATGATATAAAGTCAATACAGTTTATGTTACATGATAAGGGAATAAGAGAGGGATGAAAACAAAGATATTTGCTATACACACATACACACAGAAACATAGTCACAACAAAATAAGGAAGAAATACCCATGGCAATTACAGTCCTTGTTTCTGTAATTGGTGATGTGGGTGTAGCTGGTGTTTATAACTATTGTCTTCCAATACCCATTCTGTATTTCTTTTGCTCTCAGCAAGCACCCCATCTGGTCATGGTTCTTAGTCTGGTGGGGTGACCCAAACCTTCATTCCTGAAGGATCTCAGTCATCAGTCATCCTTTTTGGACTGGGTTGATGTAGTTTTCCATCGACTTTAATCACAGGACATGGCAATACTAAGAGATGTCCCAAGGGATCTCCTACATTCTAGACACTCTTCCTCTAGACACTGTGGCACAGCAGTCCCGTTTCTCCTTGGTAGTCAGCATCAATCACCCCAGCCAACACAGTGACTCCCTATTTTACCTGTTGATTTAGAGACATAAGGAGCCCAGAGCGACTGGGTGGAAGTCTTAACTTCTAGTTCAGTGGAATCACTATTGTGTCTCCCAGTGGAAGCATTCCTCATTTTGGAGCTAAGAACTCTAGGCCATCAGAGAATAAGGTTGCAGGCACAGGAAGCAAAAAATTTGCTGGTCAGTCACTAGGGGTAATTGGAGTGTCATTCCCGTTTTTATCCCTTGGTTCCTGGACCCATAAATCCTGTCCATAGAGGAGGAAAAGCACCATATATTAGAGACTGATGTAGAGCATAGACAGCCTCCTAGAGAACCTTGTCCCAGCCCAAGATACTGCCATCTAACTGGTGCTGTAATTGAGTCTACAAAAGTCTGTTCCATTGTTCTATCAGGCCAGCTGCTTCCGGATGGTGGGGACCATGTTAAGACCAGTGAATTCCACGAGTATGGGCCCACGGCTGCACTTCATTTGCTGCGAAGTGATTTACTGATACCATGACACTAGATAAGGCCATGGATGGTAGTTTTGGCAGAAGCAATGAATGCAGGGAAGACAAATCTGTATCCATAGTAAGTGTCTCTCTTTTTATTTTTTTCCTGGCACATCATGTACTAAGTCAATTCTCCTTTCTAAAACTGTGTCTAATCATCAACACAGCAGATTGACTTGTTGCAGGTACCAGAAATAAACTGGAACTGTGGAAAGCTCATGAATGAATTAACAGTATTTAAAAATCAGGGAAAATGTAATAAACCTTTACATAACAACACTGAACCCACAAAAGTATTGAAGCATTTATATGCCAGAAATCAACCTGAGATACAGAAATGATTGAGTAAAACCACTGCAAATATATGCTTATTTCCCCTTGTACTAAACATAGCCACCTTGTAAAGGGAAACACCAGTGGCCCATATTTTTAACTAAAGCACACACTGCGTTTAGGAAAAAAGCAAAGTCATTTAAGGCAGGTAATTAAAATGCCCTTTAAGCAATTACAATGGGTAGCAGGATCTTAAAATCGTTAGCAAAGTAGAAGCTTGTCACTGAAGCTTTCATATGATCTTATTGACGACAAGTAGACAGGTCAGGCTTCATAGACATCAGATAACTGAAGACTCCAAACTTCAGTAAGTCCTCAGGTTTCAGTGTCCAAGTTTTTTTCTGACAAGTACTAAAGCAAAAAAGAAAAGGCTATGGTAAAAATATGCCATGATCTATGGTAAGAATGGATCTGAAGTTTTGGCATAAAAACTTGTTCTAGAGGTATAAGCCACCCAGGTCAGGTACCTACTGAATACTTACACATATTAGTGCTTTGCCAGCTACTCTGGGGAAGGACAAAAGAGGTATGAAATGCTACGAGATGCTCCAGCCAAGTTGAAAAGACTTAGATATACTACAACTGAAGCCCAAGACAGTGTGTTTTACAGGGCTAAACCATGCAGTGCCAACTATTGATATTGGCTATTGACACCAGCGATGAACTCACACCCAGAAATATTTGGATAAAATCTTTTTATTATTTCAACCACTCAGTCATTTGTGTTGCCTGGAGTAGGAACTTCCAAGGAGGCCTAGCACTCCTCTCCTGCTTCAGTTATAAATCCTTGCCCGTGCGGGCCCTTGTTTTTTCTCTGGCTCTACGTATGTACCTATAAGGCCCTGACCAGGCACCTCCTGGTGGTATAAAGTGTGAAAGGACAGGGTAGCTAATCCTGGGTACAGCTGAAAGGTGTAGGCATGGGGACCTCCGAGTCCAGAGCTGGGGAGAACAGCGCTGGCAGTGGGGGGGGCACCAAGATGTGTGCTGCACCCATCCTTTCTGCCTTTCCCCTTCTCCAGATGCCACTTGTCTGACTGTTGAGGTTGGCCTCCTGCTTCCAGTTCTGTCTCTTCCCCTTGAGGGCCTTCACGGTTTCTCTGACCTGAGGTACCAACAGATCTTTTATGTTGGTGGGACTCTGAGTTCTAAACACCCCTGACACCTGAATCCACTATACCCTGGATTATGTCACTGTGACAGAGCGGCAGAGGAAGCAAACCCTTTAAGTGACTGCCCTCACTGCCCAGTGTTGTCTTTCTGCTCTGCTCAGCCTCTATGCGTGGCTGCTCCTCAGGCCCCTGTCCTCAGCCCACTTCTTTTTTAACCCTCACATCCTCTCCCTGCACAATTCCATTCACCCCTGTGGCTTCCACTTCTGTGTTTTCTCTGATGAACCCCCAGTCCCTCCTCCAGGTTTCCAAGCGTGGGCCGGCCAGGGATCTCAGCTGTAAGCCACAGAGGCTGACTGAGCAGAAACGTGAATTATCAAAGAGATACTGCGTAGCTCTCAGAATTGTGGGAAAACTGAAGAACAAGACTCAGAAAATGGACTGGGAGAAAGGGAGGCCAAAGCTAAGCCACATTAGTCCAGGGAGGTCCCTGCCGCCCGAGGCAATGGACACTGCAGTTTGCATTCTCAGTGGTGTTCTTTGGAAAATGGTGTTGTCACCATCTCCAGAATGAATTCTCCACTGTCGTTGTTTCTTTGAGTCACTTGATCCTAATTCACAGTCTTAGGTGGGTGCATTTGATCGGTCAAACCTAGATCATGGATACATATCCTAGCTGTAAGGGGTCTGGGAAAACACACATCTGGCCTTTTAAGATTTTAGATTGGGATATGGTCTGTCCCTCACTGGGACTCATTCAGTGGAGAATTTCCCACCTACACAAAGTGAGGGACATGGACAATAGAAATAAGGAAGAAAAGGGAACAAAGAAAGGTAAAGTAAAGGAAAAAAGAGCAAAGAGCCACCACAGAGCCAATTATCCACTTGCCCACTGTACTTCATTGGATCATTTACAGCCGCCTCCAGTTCTGACCAAAAGTGTCCCAAATGAAATCTCCGTTATTTACACCAAATTACACCTCCAATTCTCGCTCCTTTTTCGGTATCTGATGGAACTCATTCATCTGGCCACTCAAGTCCTTAAACTCAGAGTTATTCTCCCTCCCTTTTGAAAGCCACTGGTCATCAAATCCTATGGATTATGCATTATGAATGTTTCTTAAATGCATCTCCTTTTCTGAAAGCCCTCTGGGGTTTACAGCAGATCCAGAATTCATTGTTTCTTGTCTAGATTACACAGGGCCTCCCTAACTGTTCTCCCAGCCTCTAACGCCACTCCATGGCCCTTGTCACAGTTGCCATCCCATTTGTTATGGGATTATTTGACTGTCTGCCCTCCTCATGTTTCTAGTTCTACTTTCTTCAGCTTTGTTAATCCCATCTCTTCAGCTGTCTGAAAGTAGAACAGTGCACAGAGCACAGGGAGATCAGCTCGGTGCTGTGTGACCGCCTGGAGGGGTGGGGTAGGGAGGGTGGGAGGGAGGCTCAAGAGGGAGGGGATATGGGGATATATGTATACGTATAGCGGATTCACTTTGTTATACAGCAGAAACCAACACACCATTGTAAAGCAATTATACTCCAATAAAAATGTGTTTTAAAAAAAGATTTTAAAAAAAGTAGAACAGTGAAGGAAGCATCTCTAAATAAATGGAATTAAGTTGTATCATCACCGCTCAGATTCCCACCGTCTGCCTATTCTCACTCTGAAATCAAGAATGCTATGGAGTCACAGTGCTCCCCTGTAAAACCAACTCTTAGGAAAGAGTAAACTGAAAGGAAAAGATTAGAGGCCAAGTATATCAAGTTTCTTATCCGCTCTAGACCTTGACTATAACATGGTTATAAGCACGATAACATGGTTCTTATTCTCATTGTTGAGCTCAGGTTGTGGTAATAGCTTCCTAGATGGTGCCCGGTGCATCACACCTCCTAGTATATCTCCTTTTATGTTTCCAGATTGTTGAACCTGGGCCGCACCTGTGACTCACTTTAACCAATAGCGTTCGGCAGAAATAACCCTTTGCTAGTTCTGGGACTGAGTCTTGGTAAGACTGCAGTTTCCACTTCTGTGCTTTTGGGCATCCTGAGCTACCATATTAGAAGTGCGGATACCCTCCTGGAGAAATGACATGGAGACACTTCCTGGAGGGGCTGCATGGAGAGGGAGAGGCCTGGAGATTACATGCGGAGACAGGGAGCCCCCAGCTGTCCCAGTGTCCCAGCTGTACCCACCTTCCCGTGCTCTCCACCCAGGCACCAGTCATAGGAGACAGCCACCTTGGATGTTCCAGTTCAGTCAGGTCCACAGATGACCACAGCCAACATCGTGTAGAACAGAATTTCCCAGATGAGCTCAGTCAACCCACTGAATCATGAGGGTAATAAATGATTCTTATTTAAAGCCACTGTTTGGAAGTGGTTTCTTACACAATAATAGTTAACTGAAACAGGGCTCATCGATTATATGTGTGGTCATGTTTAATTATTCATTTAGCTGCACTTCACTTCCAGGCATTTAGTAGGTTTTTCTGTGGGTTTTATTAGCTATTCAATGCCAAATCCCTCTAGCTCACAATCAGCACAGGGCTTTGACTTTTTTTTTTAAGAAGGACTCATTTGATGGCCCTTATCAATATTTGAAGCCCAGAAAAGCACACACATAACGAACCCACAAGCTTTGGGCTATAAGTTGAATTGGCCAGATTCTTCCTGCTCTTTTCTCCGTCAGACTTAGCGTAGCAAACTTACCTTGACCCATGAAGATAAATTGTTCAAGCCCTGAAATACATCGATCTGAAATTCCTTTGGCAAGAAGTAAGGAAAATGATAGGCAGAAGAGGAATGAAATTTCAATTTGGAGAAATTTCATGAACTAAGAGGAAAATAAAACAAATAATGTCTATCATATTTAAAGATGTTATCATTTGATCCACTGACAGCATGGAATGAAAGCTGTATGATTTTGACATTGTATTCCCCCTTACATAGAATAGAGTTGTCTCTGAGAATCAGCTGCCTGGCTAGGGGCTATGTTTCCCAGCACCTTCCACATCTAGATGTGGCCATGTGACTAATTCTTACCAATAGAATAGCAGAAATGATGTCTGATGAGCCAGGGCTTTTCAGAAGTCATTATACCTTTTCCATGCTCTCTCTCTCCCCTTGTGGTTGCTGGATATAAATGACTTCAAGGCCTTGGGGGATGGCAGAACTCCCAGATGGAAGAAATTTGCATGTCTGAATCATGGCAAGGAGGAAGATCATTTGCCAACTAGGAACAACCACTGTCAAAAGTTACATGGAAGAAATTTCTGTTGTGTTTGAGCTTTCAAAATCTTGAGGTTTATTTGTTGCAGCAGCTAACATTCCCCTAATGAATATAGTTGCTCATTCATTTAATTTTTTTCATAGATGAGATCATTACTAGTTTTGAAATTGTGGATATGTCAATTTATTTTCCTTCGATTCACTTGTCACGTCTATAAAATGGGACTAATGGTATGTACTTCATAGGATTATTGTCATACTAAATGAGATATTATAGTATCTCATTTATTGAGCATTATCATACGTCAGACCCTGTGCTCAGCACTTTCCATAATTTACCTATTGAATCACCCCAATAATCCCATGACATATACTCTGTTAATATTCATGTTTCTCAAGTGACAAAACAGAGGCTTAGAGAGGTTAAATACCTCTCTGATGTTTCATGGCCAGTAATAGCAGAGTCAGGATTTCAACAAAGGCAGCCTGACTTCAGAGACCACATACCTAAGCACTAGGCTGCTCTGATTAGGACCAGCACAAAGCCTGACACATAATAAATGCACAATAAACATGAATTTTATTTTCCTTCCACTTCAAGGAGAGAAGCAGTATAGACTTAAGAATAAATGTGTCCAGTTTTGGCTATGTACACAACACATACACACAAACACACACACACAAACTTATACAGCCTTACTTTTATTCACACATGTATTCGGGTGGGTGTGTTTAAGCTAGAAGTAAACTAGAATTGTGTTCACTGCATACATAGGTCCTCTCAACTGAGAGTGTTACTATTTTGTGCTCACAGCCCAACTGCAACTGCATGATCAAAGGAAGTAGTGAGAACACTGAAGAAATGCATCCCAAAATGACTAATGCATTTTAAAGTTGCTTGTGAAACATTTATGTTATTGACTTGCTAGATGGAAATTGGCAGAAAACTCAGTTCAGGATGGACATAACTCCAGGAAGTACAGGAATCCTGGGTCCCTAAAGTCTTTGTTATTTCACTTAATATACCACATATTTCTTGAAGCAAACTAGTTTAAAACATCCAGTCTGAGGTATAGCTTAGAAATAGCCTACCTTTATAGTTTTGGTGACGTGGAATTTTATAAAGCTGAAATACTTTTCAAAAAATTACAGTCCATACTAGGAGTACTGGTGCTTTCTCTGAATTCATATTGGCTATTATTAGATTGTCTACAGAACCAAGCTCAGAGTGCTTTTTCAAAAAGGTGCAGTAATTTTCCCCATTCTAATTGCTATACCAAGAGTAATTTGTCTTCTGGGCTTTGGAGTTGCTGAACTACTTTCTTCTTTCGCCTGAAGTTTCATCAAGGCAATATGCTTAATCAATGTTTGCTGATGTTTATGGTCTAATGCTTAGTGGCAGCAGATGCAAAAAAAAAAAAAAGAGTAAATCCCCATCTGCATAAAAATCCTTCTTAAGTTTCCCAGCATGCTGTTTTGCTGTAATTTTAGTAGACAGGTGATTTTTCATGGCACCTTCGTGAGTTGTTTCCCCCCCATAGCTGGCTCCATTTTCCTACCTGCTATTCCCAGAAGCTGTGCTCTTATTTGCACCACCACATGGTAGCTCCTTTCAGGCTATCTACTTAGCTTGTGTTGAACTCTCCTTAGTGCTTGGTTTCCACAGTCTGGTCCAGGAAATGGACTCTATCCCTGAGTAATTTAGAAGCTGTTGTTAATTCATCAGTTAAGCCAAACCAGAGGTGGGCTCTGGGATTGTACTTTTTTTGGATAACAGTAGAGACCCTAAAATAGCTTCACTGACCCAAAGAATCTATTTCCAATGGCATAGGATGGAAGGGAATTTAACAGAGGGAAGTCCATTAACCTTAATGATAGTCATTTGGCTAATTATCTATCAAGGCCCTGGAAATCTGCATGTAACTAAAGCCTCCTCCCCATAATTTGTTTACTGAAGCAAAGGAGGTAGCTCACCTCTCTGCTCCCCATTAGGGAAGTGTAATTTGTAAACTGAAGGCAGCATACAATGCTTCGCAAGCATTTTTTCATTTTGGCTTCTGTGTTTCAGTTGGCCTTAGATTCTTTTTAGGCTAAGGGCACAGGTTAATATCCATTACTGTTGAGGAGGAGTGAAGAGGAAGAGGGCTTAGCCTCCTGGAGGGATTCCTGTTGACCCCTCTGGCTTATCGGTGTTTCCACGTCTATTCCTGTTCTGCCAATATGCAAGGATGCACCGAAAGTCATTTGAGTGTCAATGCAGATTTTCAATTTTAAAGTACAAATTTAAAGTACAAAGTTAAGGCATTATTTTACTCTATATAACTAAAATTTTGGTAGCACCAGCCATGGACCGCAGGTGTCTTTGAATCGCAGGAAGCTACAATAAAGCCAGCAGAACTAGACCACAACATTAAATGACTGTTTAGTTAGCTTGCTCTTAAGTTGTGGAAAATATACAACTGCCCTAAGCAGAACGCCTCCAAAGATTCCCTGAGGACATGATAGACATTTAAAAATGCAACCTAATTGTGAATACACCACTGCTAAGATCCCAATGCTGCTCTCCTGCCACCCCCCACCCCTGCCCCCAACACACACATTATTTCTAAAACACTACATGAAGATCTTGCTAAATCAGCTTTAAAAATAAGAGAAAAGGGAATGGGGATGGGGAGTAGAAATCAAGCCCCTCGGGGGTTCAAAGTTCAGACATAAAACGACAAGCAAGAGAGAATTAAACAAAGCCTAGTGAGAGAAATTGCAAAACAAGATGCATCAGAACCAGTAGAAATTCAAGATCAATTGTGTCAGCAGATCAAAGACAAGACCTAGCCTAGTGAAGAGTATTAGCTCTCAGCAGGGGAGACACATCCTACTTACTAGAGTGAGATAGACACTTTGCTTCTCTACGGTGATTAGGTGGCTTTGGAGTAAAGATCACCAAACTGAGCAAAAAGCATAGATTTACCCATAGATTGGGGTTAGAAACTGAGGAAAAAGTATATTAACTTTGTAAAAGATGTTCTAGAGAGCTTAGGCACCAGAGATTTTGGAGGCTAGAGTTCATCATCCCTGCTAGAGGAGCCATTCTACCTAAACAGGATCTATATCCCATTGACAGGTATTTTGTAGAAAGAGTTCCTCTGATTGCTTCCATGAGTAACCCTCAGTGCTTATCTGGCAGATAAGCAAAAAATCTGTTCCTCCATTTTAATTTAGCAGACTTAAATAAATGTATTGTTGGCTGAGAATCAGGACCATGGAGTGATGGTAACAGTCATGGTAGGAAGACTTGGCAGGAGCGACTGCACAGATTTGTCCAGACTCTGTTTAATGGAGACCTGCGTGAGCTAGAGGGTGATAGACTGCCAGTACTCTGTCTAGCTGCCAGGAGCCTATATTCATCTCAATACCGGAACATTTAAAACAATGCTCAAAATGAACCATACTGTTCATGCAGTACAAGTGATGTGCATACCTAGATAAGCAAAAATGTTACCAAGTAGGATTATAAAATTGAAGGCTTCTGAATGTTTGTCTTTTTGGTTAAGGTAAGAAACAGTGCTCTCTAATCAAGGTAAGGCAAGGGACCATATTCCTGATGGACCACAGTCAATAGTAAGATAATCTGTGATTCCTAAGGAACAGAATGGTGTAAACAGAGCTAAAGCATTATGAGCAAGTGTGATTCAACAGGTGACTCAAATGCAACAGAACTGTCATACAGTGGTTATCAACAAGCAAATAGAGGAAAATGGGTTAGTTTGGCTGTTAATTGAATATATGTATAAGCTCTGTAGTGGTCGTTATTGGGAAGTAAATTATTATCACCATGGGGTAATGGAGAAAACTAAGCCACAGAGGAGTAAGATCAGCCCATCTGCTCTACAGAATGGGTAGATGTGTCTTGGATGATAATCCACTTTCTGATCTGTTGGTTAGCTCATTGTGACATAGTACCTCACCCCTGCTAAGTACATATTAGGGTATAACTGAATCACTTTGCGGTACACCTGAAACTAACACAACATTGTAAATCAACTATACTTCAATAAAAAAAAAGAAAGAAATTAGTGAGACCCACTATATAGCAAAAGGCCTAGAGCTTAATTAAATAGGTAAATACTGTTGTTTAGTAAGTTCATCTGACATCTGATTAAAAGAAAAGGAGAGGTCCCTGGGGAAGTACTGAGATAGTCCCATAAGTCCGTAAATAAGATGATGCGGAAAATTAACTCCTTGAGATTCTAGACGGCTAGTCTTTCCCCAACCCCTTCAAAAATCTATCAGTTAATAAAGTCTAGGCAGATGATGGGTGAGAAACCTTAAGATTTCAGAAGAAATTTGGGCCTTACCTTAATTTCTTTGGCTTGAACAGAGAGTGGTGAATCATCACTTAGAATAATACAGTGTTAACACCCTTCAATACAGAGTGTATAACACCCACAGCAACCATCTAGCACAGTTCTGATTTATTGAATGAGGATCCAAAAGAGGATTAAATGAATAAATGAGTTAGCTAATTTATTCTCAAACTAATTGGATTATGGATTCATCCATTGCTCCTTGAAGTGCTTTAAATTTTTGCTTTATATATTTAAACAATATATTATTATATGCATACAAATTTAAAATAATTTTTCTTTCTCATGAACACTGTATCATTATAAAAATGTTCCTCTTTATCTCTAATAATGCTTTTTGCCTTAAGTTTTACTTTCTCTGATATTAAAATAGTCACAGTATTTTTTTTTTGGTTAGTGTTTGGATGCTATATATTTTTCCATTGTTTTGCTTTCAATATTTATATATCCTTATATTTTTGATGTTATCTCTTATAAGAGCATATTTTTGTTTTTTTGTAAATCTTGCCTGGTGATTTTTTTTTTCTCTTTTAACTGAGACATTTGGTTCATTTAATGTAACTGCTGGTATATTAAGATTTAAATCTACCCTCTTACTATATTCTTTCTATTTCCATCTTTCTTGCCACTCTTCAAGTTGATTGGAGTAGTTATTATTTCATTCCTCACCCTACTTCCTAGCTTGGTAGCTGTTCTGGTTATCTATGGTTGTATAACAAACCACCCCCAAACTTAATAGCTTGTAATAATAATTTCATTTTTGTCATGATTTTGTAAGTCAGAGACTTGGGAAGGACTTAGCTGGGCAACTCATTTCTGATGCACATGGCATAGCTGTAGGATCAACTTCTAAGGTGGCATCTTTACTCTTATATCTGATACCATGGTGCTCCTTGGACTCTCTTTCTCTTTTTTTCTCTCTCTCCTCACGTGGCATCTCATTTTGTAGAGTCTCTTTACTTTTGCTTGTGCTTCTCACTGCGTAGTTGTTCAGGATAATCACACTTGTCACATGAAGACAGGCTTCTATGAGGCAGAAGCGGATGCTGTCAATCTAGGTCACAGCTTTCCTGAATTTGACACGGCATTACTTCTGTCATATTCTACCAGTCAGAGGAGTCACAGGGGCCACCCAGATTCAAGGGAGTGGAGAAATAGAGTCTGTAACTTATCAGGGGAGAGACAAGGTCACGTTGTAAAAAGATATGTGGAAGATATTGCTGTGGCCATCTTTGGAAAGTACAGTCTACCATAGATTATACACTATATACAGTTATACATTGCTTTACTGTTTTTGTTTGTTTGCTCTAGTGCTTACCCGGAGATGAAAACATGTATGCTGACTTACCATGGTTTAGAAACCAACATTTTTATCTCGG
The DNA here is from genome assembly GCF_003031525.2 of Neophocaena asiaeorientalis asiaeorientalis. Taxonomy (NCBI): domain Eukaryota; kingdom Metazoa; phylum Chordata; class Mammalia; order Artiodactyla; family Phocoenidae; genus Neophocaena; species Neophocaena asiaeorientalis. The sequence goes on along the minus strand of NW_020173964.1, from coordinate 2,176,995 downwards.
TCCATGCAAAGATCTCATTTTTAATTTTTTTTCACACTTTGACCACCTTGACCCATTTCTCCTACCCCTCACCCTCCAACTCTGGCAACCACCAATCTCTTCTCTATTTCTATGAGCTTCCTTTGGTTTTCTTTTACATTTCACAAATAAGAGAGATCATATGATATTTGTTTTCCTCTGTCTGACTTATTTCACTTAGTATAATGTCCTCGAGGTTTATCCATGTTGTCACAAATGACAGGAGTTCATTCCTTTTTATGGCTGAATAATATTCCATTTTATACCTATATATACATATCACAATTTCTTTATCCATTCATCCACTAACTGACACTTAGATTGTTTCCATTTCTTGGCTAGTGTAAATAATGCTGCAGTGAATGTGGGGCTGCACATATCTTTTCAAGTTAGTGTTTTTATTTTCTTTGGATAAATACCCAGAAGTGAGATTATTGGATCATTTGGTAGCTCTGTTTTTAATTTTTTAAGGAAACTCCATACTGTTTTCCACAGTGGTTGCACCAATTTTCATTCCCACCAACCGTACACAAGGGTTCCCTTTTCTCCACATCCTTCCCAACACTTGTTATTTCTTGTCTTTTTTTTTAATAATAGCCATTCTAACAGGTGTGCGGTAACTCACTGAATACTTTAAATCCCTCCATTCTTACATATATGCTATTGTTGTCATGTATTTTACTTCTATATCTAGTTTAAGTCATGTAAGAAATTATTAACGCTGTTTTATATAGTCAGTATTCATTTATATTTTGCCACACACTTACTGTTTGGTTGCTTGTCATTTCTTTCTGTATCTTTGAGCTTCTAACTGGGATCACTTTCATTGTGTATCCTCCAGTATATCCTGTAATGTGTCTGCCAGAAATAAATTTCCCAACCCCAATTTATCTTTTCATATAAAATTATCTATGTTTCACTTTTATTCTTTATATATGCTGTCTACAAGAGACCCACTTCAGATCAAGGGACACCAACAGACTGAAAGTGAGGGGATGGAAAAAGATATTCCATGCAAATGAAAATCAAAAGAAAGCTGGAGTAGCAATACTCATATCAGATAAAATAGACTTTCAAATAAAGAATGTTACAAGAGACAAGGAAGAACAGTACATAATGATCAAGGGATCAATACAAGAAGAAGATATAACAATTATAAATATATATGCACCCAACATAGGAGCACCTCAATACATAAGGCAACTGCTAACAGCTATAAAAGAGGAAATCGACAGTAACACATAATAATGGGGGACTTTAACACCTCACTTACACCAAAGGACAGATCATCCAAA
>NW_020173964.1:2144340-2175528 GCF_003031525.2 Neophocaena asiaeorientalis asiaeorientalis | reverse complement strand
CAAAAAAATCTTAAAATTTGTATGGAGACACAAAAGACCCCATATAGCCAAAGCAGTCTTGAGGGATTGAAATGGAGCTGGAGGAATAAGACTCTCTGATTTCAGACTATACTACAAAGCTACAGTAATCAAGACAATATGGTACTGGCACAGAAACAGAGATCAATGGAACAAGATTTAAAGCCCAGAGATAAACCCATGCACCTCTGGTCCACTAATCTATGACAAAGGAAGCAAGGATATACAATGGAGAAAAGACAGTGTCTTCAATAAGTGGTGCTGGGAAAACTGGACAGCTACATGTAAAAGAATGAAATTAGAACACTCCTTAACACCATACACAAAAATAAACTCAAAATGGATTAGAGACCTAAATGTAAGACTGGACACTAAAACTAAAACTTTTCCTCTAAAACTCTTAGAGGAAAACATAGGAAGAACACTCTTTGACATAAATAACAGCAAGATCTTTTTTGATCCACCTCCTAGAGTAATGGAAATAAAAACAAAAATAAATGGCACCTAATGAAACTTTAAAGCTTTTGCACAGCAAAGGAAACCATAAACAAGATGAAAAGACAACCCTCAGAATGGGAGTAAATATTAGCAAATGAATAAATGGACAAAGGATTAATCTCCAAAACATATAAACAGCTCATGCCGCTCAATATTAAAAAAACAAACAACCCAATCCAAAAATGGGCTGAAGACCTAAATAGACATTTCTCCAAAGAAGACATACAGATGGCCAAGAAGCACAAGAAAAGCTGCTCAACATCACTAATTATTAGAGAAATGCAAATCAAAGCTCCAAGGAGGTTATCACTTCACACCAGTTAGAATGGGCATCATCAGAAAATCTACAAACAACAAATGCTGGAGAGGGTGTGGAAAAAAGGGAACCCTCTTGCACTGCTTGTGGGAATGTAAATTGTTACAGCTGCTATGGAGAACAGTATGGAGGCTCCTTAAAAAACTAAAAATAGAATTACCACATGATCCAGCAATCCCACTACTGGGCATGTACCCAGAGGAAACCATAATTCTAAAAGACACATATACCCCAATGTTCATTGCAGCACTATTTACAATAACCAGATCATGGAAGTAACCTAAATGCCCATCAACAGACGAATGGATAAAGAAGATGTGGTACATATATGCAATGGAATATTACTCAGCCATAACAAGGAACGAAACTGGGTCATTTGTTGAGATGTGGATGGATCTAGAGACTGTCATACAGAGTGAAGTAAGTCAGAAAGAGAAAAACAAATATCATATAGTAACGCATATATGTGGAACCTAGAAAAATGGTACAGATTAACTGGTTTGCAGGGCAGAAATTGAGACACAGATATAGAAAACAAACATATGGACACCAAGGGGGAAAAGCCGCTGAAGGGTGGTGGTGGTTGTGTGATGAATTGGGCAATTGAGAATGACATGTATACACTGATGTGTATAAAATAGATGACTAATAAGAAACTGCTGTATAAAAAAAAATTAAAATATATATTTAAAAAAGGCTTGGATTCAGTCTAAGTGAGGGCCAGACTATTCTAGTTCACCTTTATTTCTAAGGTGTAACCCTTAGGGGTCCTAACCAAAAGCACAGGAGACCTTCTCTTCCCTGGTGGGTCCTTGACTCTCATTTTTATTCCCTTGGTAAGACTGACAAAGATCTGTGTTTAATTTCTCATGGATGACTCTTTTAATTGCCAGATGCTCCTAGGGGAAAATAAGATTTAAATGCTAGGCATAACTTTCTGGTGTTTCCTTCTTCTGTATCTTTGCTTCACAATTCTTCACTGTCTTATTAGCTCCCCTATGGTCTCAATGTTTCTAAAAAAGAGGGTTGTTCTACATTACCCAGTCCAACATTAACTGAAACAGGAGTCCTATTCTCAAAGTACTTAATTTAATACTGATAAAAGAAACTGAATTTTATCTTTTCCTCACTAGAGCTGGAATTGATTCAGAAAAAATGCTAAGAATAATGAAATACATGCCAGTTTCATGATACTTTTAAAATATGATAGAATGTGTGAATCTTAATTTTTCACAAAATTCAAGGTAATGAAAAACTTCAATCATAAATGGATAGACTCATTTTAAGTTCCTATACCATTGTCACTCACCCATGTAAAATCTTCTGACTTACATGATAAAATAAGCCTGTTTTTCAAAATGTGCTTTTATGCTAAGATAAAAGCAGAAAATCAGTTTCCCAATCCAGATAAAGTAAATTTAGCACTACAAATGGACAGGACAATAGGTAACTGTTTATGATGTTCAAAGCCCAAGTGAGTAGCAACATCTGAAGAACAAGGTTACCTCTATATAATTTTAAAATCATAATTGAGCAACACCTGCCTATAAGACCGTATGCTATGTTCTACCAATAACACAAAAATGAATGAATCATAGACTTTCCTTTTGACAAGTTAAAGTTTTCTTTTTTCAGAAATTTACAGTTATCTATTATCAAGATCAGATTCCCAGCTGATATGAAGATATATATTACAAAGCCATAGTTCAACAAGACAAGACAAAAGTGTGGTGCTCATTAGAAACAGGTAGATGCCCCTGTGAAACAAAAAAGAAAACTCATTAAAAGACTCACGAGTATCTTAAAACTTGGTATATAATGAAGTGACATCCAAAATCAATGTAGAAGTAAGGGGTTAGTTAATAAATCATCCTGGGACAAATGGCTTTCTGTCTGAGAAAATAAATTTGATCTTCCATATCAAGTGAAGTAAAAACCTAAGTGTAAAGGTAAGATTATAAAGTTACTGGCAGGAAATGGAGGAGAATATCCTTGTGACTTTGAGTAATGATTTCATAAACAAGACTCAACAAAGCACAATCCATAAAGGAAAAAATGATGAGTTTGACTATATCAGTATTAAAGATTTCTGAATAACAAAGAGAACCATGGATAAAGTTAATAGATGAGTAACCTTCTGGGAAAAGATATTCACAGCATCTAAAATTGACAAAGGATCCCAATGGACATAGTATACATCATACACAAGAAATCCCTCATTCAATACAAAATTAATGAACAGAAATCTCTTGCATTCCTATACACTAATGATGAAAAATCTGAAAGAGAAATTAAGGAAACACTCCCAATTACCATTGCAACAAAAAGAATAAAATACTTAGGAATAAACCTACCTAAGGAGACAAAAAACCTTTATGCAGAAAACTGTAAGACTCTGATGAAAGAAATTAAAGATGATACAAACAGTTGGAGAGATATACCATGTTCTTGGACTGGAAGAATCAGCATTGTGAAAATTGCTTTGCTACCCAAAGCAATCTATAGATTCAGTGCAATCCCTATCAAACTACCAATGGCATTTTTCACAGAACTAGAACAAAAAATTCCACAATTTGTGTGGAAACACAAAAGACCCCGAATAGCGAAAGCAATCCTGAGATAGAAAAATGGATCTTAACGAAATTCAGTTATTTGTAGTGAGGTGGATGGACCCAGAGACGGTCACACAGAGTGAAGTAAGTCAGAAAGAGAAAAACAAATACCGTATGCTAACACATATATATGGAATCTAAAAAAAAAAAAGGTTATGAAGAACCTAGGGGCAGGACAGGAATAAAGACACAGATGTAGAGAATGGACTTGAGCACACGGGTTGGGGAAGGGTAAGCTGGGACAAAGTGAGAGAGTGGCATGGACTTATATATACTCCCAAATGTAAAATAGATAGCTAGTGGGAAGCAATTGCATAGCACAGGGAGATCAGCTTAGTACTTTGTGACCATCTAGAGAGGTAGATAGGCAGGGTGGGAGGGAGACGCTAGAGGGAGGAGATATGGGGATACATGTATATGTATAGTTTTTTCACTTTGTTATACAGCAAAAAAATAACACCGTTGTAAAGCACTTATGCTCCAATAAAGATGTTTAAAAAAAAAAGAAATCCCTCATTCAGTTCTCTAGTCAAACATTACCACCTCAGAGAGGACTTCCCTGAATTTCTATCCAAAACACTACTCCCTCCTTACTTTTTAATCCCATTAACTTTATTTTCTTCATAACACCTATCAAAATCCAATGTTGTATGGTTATTTGTTCATTGTCTTTTCACCCAATATATTCTAAGTTCAATGATGTCAGGACTTTTTGTCTACTCTGTTCATTTTACTGTCTTAGCCCCTAGAACAAAGCTTGATACAGTAGATGTTCAATAAAAATTTAAGTAACTGAGTGAACAGACTCCTGAAAATGGACATGAAAAGGAGCAGAATCCCACTGAAAAGAGATGAGTAGGCAATTACTCGGAGGTAGAATCTTAGTGGCCAGTAATATGTGGTAAGATGGTTAATCTCATATCAGAAGAAATACAAATGAAAAGAAGTATAACGTTCTATATCCATCAAATTGGCAAAATCTCAAAAGTCAGAAAATAAAAGGGAAATGGAGAAGAGGACACCCTGAAGCACTGTTGGTGGGAGTGTAAATTGGTGCAGCCATCCTGGAGAGCCGTCTGAAAATATTCAGTGAAATTATGTGTGTACATATCCTGCAATTCCAGTGATCCCATTCCTGGATGCACACTCAGAATAACTCTCACATTGATCCAAAAAGGGAAATGTATGCAGATGTTCATGGAAGCATTATTTGTAGTGGCAAAGAGTAGGAAACATTCTACATGTCCTTTACCAGGGAACTCAAGCACTGCAGTATGTTATATGCATGGAATGTTATGCAGCAGTCAGATGTAATTCACTAAATTTACATAAGCAACATGGAAAGCACTTTTAATTCCCTTTTCCTCATTAAAATAAAGTAAAAGAATATTTTACATCTAACTATAACATAAAAGCAGATAGGCAAGTCCGATAAATTCAGTGGCTCTCTGTTGATTAAGTATTTCCTATGAGTCTGTGGCTCTTGGTGGGAGAAAGATCTCCAAACTCTAATGAAGGCTTTCTCCCCTTAGCAATTTTGGGATCCTAAAATCCACCTGTCCTAATACGTTTACTAGTATACTTATTTTCATTTCAGGGGGCTCATTTTATCTGCAGTCTCTGGTCTTAGATTCTGTTTAATGCTTACCTTGGAGAATTACATATGGGATATGCAGTGTTGTTCTTGGGTCATATCATAGCTTTGAGATTGGATGAAATTTACTAAATGAAGGCTTCTTCAACTGGGAATCTTGTTAAAATGCAGATTCAGATTCAGTAGGCTTGGGGAGGACCTGAGATTCTGCATTTCTGACAAGCTCTGAGGTGTGGCCAACACTTTGGGTCCTCAGACCACACTTTGGGTACAGGCCTCACCAGGAACACCCTGTGGAAGGGGTTATTCTTAGGGCTTCTGAGAACTCATTGTGGGTCCAAAACAATCCTTGGATTTATGTACATTAAGCAGAAGATTGCTGGGGGGGCATCTAGGGATACTCACTGTGTGTTAGTACAAGGGTTTGCTCCCCCAGTGCCACCCTGGAGAAAGGCAAACACGTTCCACAGGGCTCCATGCAACGGTGTACCAACCCTGGCTTATGTCTGAGTGGTCTGCATGCATCTCATCCCAGCTCCATGCTTAGTGACATAATGTTGGTAGATCGAAATTACCTTTGGTGCTAATATTTACACCATGGAAATTGGCAAATGCTACAATTCAAGGCTTTTCTTCCCAAAGAGCCAGTTTACCAGCACACTACTCTGACCATAGTGTTCAGCAGGGAGGCTGTGCAGATCCCTATGCGTGACCCAGGGTGGGAGCAACAAGTTCCCGCATGGTTTCTGGCTGGGATAGGAGTCATTTACAGAGGCATTGCAGAGTAACTAGTCCACCTAAAACGTATGACAGAGAAAAAGAAAAGGTTACCTGAGAAAACAGGAAATAGGCCTTTAAAAATAAAGCTCACTTCCCCCTCTATACAGGTTTTCCTCCCTCCAGTCATATATACGCCAACATTAAAAGAATATTATGCCTGCAGTGTATGTAGCAGAAGCTGATGAACTCTTAAAAACAAAGATATCATTTTAAGTATTCATGGAAATTAAAGTCAGGGAAAGAAAAATGTAGAGAAAATATATATTATTTCAAACAAAGACACTTTCATTAAAGAATTAGTAAGTCTTTAGTGTTAGCTAGGAGCACAGAGGAATCAGTGCAGTAATTGGGGAGCTGAGTTCCTATTAAGGGACCACTAATCAGCTTATTGAATGGCTCTAGACAAATTCTGTATACTTTTCCCACACTTTGGTAACTTGTGAAATTAGAGTTAAAATAGCTTTCACCCACCTCACCTCACAAGTTCCACAGCACGCTGAGATAATACATTAGGTTGAAATAGAGGTTAGTAAATATCTGTGAACTACTTTGATTAAGAAAGAAATGCCTATGTGTAGGTTATTGTTAGCTGCAGTGGGAAACCTATGTTTTTTTAGGGTCAATTCAATTCCTACACAACCCAGTTAGAAAGTCTAGTAAGTATATGAAAGAAGCAGATGCTATGGAAAACCTCACTGAACCATCACAGTGACTGATGTCCGTCACTCCAACAATATGTTCTCTTCATTGGTACAGTCCTATGTTATACAGAAGAAAGTCCTATATTATAGCCACTCCCTGTGTGATGTCTGTTCTATGGTTAGCCTGGGGCTTTTATTGTCCCTCCTAGGCATTCGTTAAGTGAACAGTGGAAAACGTATTTGAGAAGGTCAAACTTTGAGCTGCCTTTCAAGGAACCAGTCACATCACATATAATTTCTATTCTATTCAAAATTATTTTAAAAAGCCAGTTACAAAACATAGAAAATATGATCCTAAGTTTACTAAAAACATATGTGCCTTCAAAAATACAGGAAGCTATTTTCCAAATTATTTCTATGATTATCTCAGAGCAGTGGGATTATGGATGATACAAATTTACTTTTATATGTATTTTTACATATCCTAAATTTTTAAAAAATATGTTATCACAAAAGAATAACACGTATTTTTGGTCAGTTTTTCATGTTTAAGCCTACCACTTTCAACAGCCCCATTAAGACTTCCAATTCACAAGGCAGCACCTTCAGAAGGGAGAGTTAAAGGATGTAATTTGACTGTCCTTCAGTATTAGCATAGAATTTCATATCTGAGTTGTATTTTGAAAGCATCTACTAATCAGACGCTTCACAGCTCTACAAGAGGCTTTCACTTAGATGATGAATTGAAGTTTTAGGATAAGCTGATTTGTGGAGTTTCTGTTGAAAGTGAAAGCTTCTCTATCTCACCGTCCTGTACTTCATCTTCTGGGTCACACTGCATCTTTCAGTCCTTAAAATCCTATAATTTGTGCAGACACAGCTTGCCAGCTGGAACTAGAGTTATGGCAAACTAAGTATTGACATCATCTGGCCAAACACAGAACCAAGGAAATGAACATGCCTGATATATGTGTGTCCTGATTTACTTTGGAATGCCGTTCCATGGCTCACAAAAAGTCAGTTGTAGTTTTTCCACATTGCATCCCAAAACCCACATGCTACTGCCAAAGGTTAGAGGGTTCTGAATGGTGAGGAAAGACAGGAAAACCTGCCACATCTTATGTACTCTCAACTGTCTGATTAGGGAGAGATTATTCGGTGTTATGTTTAGAATATTTGAACTTCAGGATTTCCATTTTAGACTGTGACTTCACCTGGTTATAATTTGCATTTTACTGAGAGAGTCAGCAGAGCACTAACTCACACATTTGGAGACATTACCTCATCAATCCTCCCTTGTGGTCCTTTGGGAGAGATGAGGTCAGGTGTGCTAGGGAAGAGACAGCAGAAATCAGCCTTTTCTTTTAGGAACGTGACTCTGAGGTGTGGGTCCCAGTTGAGAAAGGGACGTGGGCTCCTGAGTCCATGGCAGGGCTCCTGCACCTGGGAACCAGCAGGGGAGTAGCTCCACTAATTCAGCACACCCCCTGTTTCTGATCCATGCAGTGGATCCAAGGGACCTTCTGGGGGGAGTTCTATGTCTTTCTCTTCCCTCCCAATTTCTTTAATTCCTCAGCATATCCCAAAAGCTTTTTGAATTTAGCTCAAAATACGTAAACTATCTTGTTTGGTCCCCTAAATGTCAACCTGTGGTGTTCGATCTCTTTATCCAAATTGTAAAGTTTTCATCACGTGGGTGGTATTTTATGATTCCTGCCATTACACCTGCCTAGCGCAGTGCAACGCCCGCCCACCTCTGCCTACCTCATCCCTCTCTATCCTTTCATCCAGCATTATTTTTCTGATTTGTGCTTATTGCTTAATGTGTGTTTTCCCCCACTAGAATGTAACTTCCTGAAAGGCAGGAACTTTTTCTGTGTTGTTCATTGCTGCATCCCAAGTGCTTGGCACATAGGAGGCCCTCAATAAGTATTCATTGAAGGAAAGAACTAATATTTATGGGAGGAGCTCAGTAAAGGCATGGTTATATATTTTTGTTATTATTCATTGTTGGGGGCTGGCTCTCCAGTTACTCTGCTCTGAATCTTTTTTTTCCTGCATTCAAAGTGACCAAGCAAAAGATCACAAATGATGACTTTTGGATTTACAGAGATGATGAGAGCATTTTAAATGGAGAATAGATGGCGAGCAGGGGAACAGCTGAGTTTCATATTGAGAGAAGATGTATTTCCTGGCATTGAAGAGAGCGTTTCATACCAAACAACTTAGAAAAATGTACCATCTAATACAGGGTCCAGGGAGAGTGTCACTGAAATGCAAATAGGAACAAAGCACTTTGCATTTCCTTAGACTCACAGAATCCCAGCACAAGCTGAACCCTAGATGAGGAAACAGGGGTACAAAGAGATGAAGTAATTTACTCAAAGTCACACAGTGAAATAATGTCACACAGTGAAATAATGTCTGAGCTGACTTTTGTCAATGCAGTATGCTAAATACTCTTGAAGCAGTATTTACTTAAACATAAATCTACCAGGACCCCACAGCTAGTAAGCTTCCAAAGTTCCTTGGAATCCCAGAAGTTCCTTAGCTGTTTTTACAGTCAGCGATCATGTAGAATCAAGTGCAGCATTTTGTACAGATTCTGGTTACATCATCTCAAGTCAGGTTATGGCTTGGTTGAGATAAATGAGGCAAACCTTATAGGAAGACAAAAGTTCCTAATATTACAGAGCACCTAAGGACAAATCCATCTGCTTCAGTAGAATTAGGATGGCCTACAGCCCTGTGAGTATGCAAATCATCACCCTGGCAGAGGAGGGAGTGGAGGGGGTGCTTCAGGGACTGCACTTTGCGGCTGTCTTTTGAAAAGCTGAGAAGGGTTAGAATCAGGGACTTGCTACCGGGCTGAGAGCTTGAGTTCTGCCTCTTGATACGGAGCAGGGCTGGACTGCAGTGCACTTGGCCCGCGTGGGCTCGAAACTAGGGGTAACGCATGCCTTCTCTACTCAGAGCTCGCGGTGATCCCTGCCTGTAGCATGGCTTTCTGACTGCCTCTCCTCCTTGGTTGTGTGTGTGTGGACAGAGTAATGCTGGAGTGAATCCAAGCAGTTTAGAAACAAAACCCTTCCAACAATTTGAAGCAAGTTGATGCTCTTTGTATTAATACAGTACCTATATTACAGAAGTATTAACTTGGACACTGTAAGTTCACTCAGGAATAGACTACTTAGAAATACATCATTCTTAGTGGGACAAAAGTTAGTGATGAGGTACTGCTCGTTACCACCTGTACGTTCTTCTTTCTTTCTCCTCTACCCTTACTCTTTTATCCTTCCTTTTCTCTTGATCCCACCTTCCTCCTGGCCTTCTCCCTCTCTCCCTTTCTTTCCCCCTTTCCCTTTTCTCCCACCTGGGTCTTAGGCCTGCCAGGGACCTTCACAGCCAACCTAGTTCTCTCATCAGCAAACAGAACTGAAAAGAGAAGAGACAGAGGTTCCCAGCCTCTCCACAGTTGTCAAGATGTTCTTCAATACGGTAATTTCTCTTTATTCAAAAAGAATATGTAAGGCCGAGGTTTCCTGTGCTGCTGTAACAAATTACCACAAATCCAGTGGCTTAAAACAACGCAAATTTATTATCTTATTTCTGGAAGTAAAGCAATCCTAAAAATCAAGGTATCAGCAGGGCTGAGTTCTTCTGGAGAATCTGTAACTTTGCCTTTTCCAGCTTCTAGAGGCCACCAACATTCCTTGTCTCATGGTTCCTTCAAGGCCAGTAGTATAGCATCTTCAAATCTCCCTCCCTCCCTCTCCTTACCTCCCCTTATCTTCCTCCCTCCCCCCTCCTCTGCTTCCATCATCACTTGTCCTTCTCTGACCCTCTTTCCTTCTTCTTATAAGGACCTTTGTGATTATGTTGGATCTATTAGGACAATCCAGGATAATCCATCTCAAAACTTTTAATCACATCTGAAAAGTCCCTTTTACATGCCACATGGACTTCTTTGGGGATATTATTATTATTATTATTATTATTAATTATTATTTTACTACAGCTCTGAAGCCAGTAACCCCAGAAGCAAGTTACTGGCTTGAACATTCTCATTCAAAGAACAAGCAGCTTTAGGTCCTTTTGTGGAAATGAGCTCAGTTTCCAAAGACAAAACAAATAAAACACATAGGCAGGGAATTCCCTGGCTGTCCAGTGGCTAGGACTCCAAGCTTCCACTGCAGGGCGCATAAATTCAACCTCTGGTAGGGGAACTAAGATCCCACATGCCACATGGAGTGGCCAAAAATATATATAAATAAACAAATTTTTTAAAAAAACACATAGGCAGAGACTTACCCAGAGATAGGGCTGTAGTTGTTTCTGGATAAATTTCAGCCTCACAGTGGTTTGACTTGGGGAAAGCTGAAGCAGTAGCATAGGCAACAGATCTTTGGAATAAACTGGACTCAGGGTTTGAAGTTCAGCTCTGGCACTTGCTATGGGAACTTAGGTGCGTTTGCTTAACTATAAAATGGGGATGAAAACTCTTCCCTCATGTGGTTGGAGGACTAGGTTAAGTTACGTATGTAATGTACATAATATGGTGCCTGGCACATAGAGGATGCTTCATAAAAGTTATTTCTTTTAACTCTTTCCTCAGTGATTAAATGTCAAGAATGTAATTACAATGTGGCCAAAAGTAATTAGGCTGAGATGTAATCAAATGGATATTGAGCAATGGAATTTTAAAATAAAATCAGAGGAGACACCCACACAATCCAGTGGGAACTGACAACAATCTGTTTCTTCTCATCTGGCTTCAGTCTAATTACATTTTATGTCTCTAAATTGAATGAGGATATGGAAGGGAAAACTTGACCTGTCTCATGTCTATACCTAAAGAATTGTAGAAACATAATCGAATTTCTCTCATTCTCAAATTTGACAGAAACATACCATATAAGGATTCAGTGGGTCTTTAGGTACCATCTAGAGCAACCTCCCAACAAATGTCAGCACTTTGTCTTTACTTAAACACTTTCCACACTGGGAAGGTCACCTTTGAAACAGCTCATTGCAATGTTGGCTACTTCTTATTAGAAAGTTCCTCTTTATTTCTAGCCAGGAAACTGCTTCCCTAAAGGTTCTATCTTTTGATTCTAATTCTGCCCTCTAAACTTACAAAAACTTGATACAATTTTCACAATAACAATCCAACAGATGTACCCGCTCTGAGTTTTTTCTTTTCCAAGTTAGAATCCCAAAGTTTCTAAAGCCATTTGTCCCTTACTATTCTTTTGGGGTCTTTCCAGATCTTCTGGTTGTCTTCTTTTTTTTGAAGATGTTGTGGGTAGGAGTTTATTAATTAATTAATTTATTTTTGCTGTGTTGCGTCTTCATTTCTGTGCAAGGGCTTTCTCTAGTTGTGGCAAGCGGGGGCCACTCTTCATCGCGGTGCGCGGGCCTCTCACTATCGCGGCCTCTATTGTTGCAGAGCACAGGCTCCAGACGCGCAGGCTCAGTAGTTGTGCCTCACGGGCCCAGTCGCTCCGCGGCATGTGGGATCTTCCTGGACCAGGGCTTGAACCCGTGTCCCCTGCATTAGCAGGCAGACTCTCAACCACTGCGCCACCAGGGAAGCCCGGTTGTCTTCTTTTACTGTACTCTAATTTATCAGCGTCTCCTCTAAAATAAGTCACCAGAGCTAAACAGAATATTCCAGATGTGGTCATATTAGTGCACAGAATGCTGAAGCTTATATTTTCTGTTGGATCTGCATTATATTTCCATTAATGAAGTCTGATTTCATCCGTTTTTTAAAGAAGTAGTCTCATAATACTGTCATTTGGCTTATTCTGAGTTGGCAGTCAGTCCAATCACCAGATGCTTTGCAAACCAGCCTTTGTTTTCCCCCATCCTTACCTGCCCAATTGATTCATTATAATATTTGTTGTACAGATAATATCATGAAAAGACTGCTAAAAATGAAATAAGTGACCTAGAATCTTACTAGGCCCACATCAGCAATTTTTAATTGTCCAAGTTCCTCTCTAGTCCTTGCTCATAGGCTTATACAAATTGTATATAGTTTTCAGCATAGCCTAGACAATTTTTCATATCCTGACTTTGAAGGCTAACATATTAACATTTTCCCAAGCTACTGTATTATTTTTTATAATTATACTTTAAAATAGCTGCATTAAGTTCCACAGTAAGATATACCATATTTACTCACCCACTCTTTGTCTCAGACCTTGAGGTGGTTCTATCATTGCATGTCAAATGGTTTCTTTGGGGGAGATTTTATGATAATCCTGAAATCAAATGACTTTTTGGACCACAATCAAGAGTTTATGTTTCTCTATTTAAAATTTTCTCCTTTTTAAAATTTTCTTCCTTGTCTAGACTTTGCTGGGACCACTTCTCCAATCTCCCTCCCCTTTGCTCTTCACATCATCTTTCAATTCAAAACAAATATAATACAGAGAGAAGTAAGACAAGACTCTGAGATTTTAAGCTTTAATATCCATATTAATTCCTCCAATGAGTTCGTAACCCTCTCACCCTGACACAACAACCTCTCTCAGTGCCAGCCTGAGAGCTCCCGTTTCAGGGGCATTTAGGAAATCCATCCCTGCCCTGAACTGCTCCTTTCTTGCTGGCAAGCTGTTGCCTGCAATTAATGGAGGCTAAATTTCTAAGTTCCCTGGGAGCAGACTCTGCGTTGCTTTCACTTACGGTATTCCAACTTAGTCATGGAAGGCTCTCAGTGAATATTTCTTAGGAGAAGGAATGAAAGAATATAATTAAAGATAAGATTTCACAATTTAATTCAGCCTGGGAGAGATACGACTTCATTCACACTAATGAGTAAATTGCTGGTATTAGATAGCTCCCTGGGCACAGGTTTTACTACGAGGAAGAAAGGGCATGAAGCACTCCAGTCCTGCTTGAGAGAAGATAGTAATGGACTTGAGACACCTAAAATAGGAACATTGTAATTTTTTCCAGGGCCAGACTTGGGCTTTATAAACTCAGACTATTGCATGGGATGCTTTGTGACCTTCTATAATTTCAGACTTGCCCTTTTAACTTGCACTGACGTTACCAAACAACAGACCTGGCTTTGGCTGTTACTACAGAGCAGCAAATGTCTGGGGAGTGGGGATGGAGGTGGGGAAGACATTGGGAAATAGTAAAGACTTGATAGGATATATATTGAGCTCTACCATGTCTTTACTAAAGAGCTAGCTGAGGTGCAGATGAAGTTTGCTATTCTTTCCTGGTATTCCTCACTCAAGTCAAGCCCTGACCTAGGTGAGAAGGAATATTAGAGTGACCAACAGAGTGAGTTTGCCTAGAATTCTCCTGGCTTTAATACTGAGAGTTCCATGTCCCTGGAGCTGCTCAGTTCCAGACTCACTGGGATAGTTGCCCTCCGTCGCCCAAGAGCTGCCAACAGTCTTGATTGGATCCTCTGAGAATTAATTGTAAAAGGGCAAAATAGCCCCAGTTCACGGGACCTCTCTCTGTTTTTTGGCCCTGCCCCTTGGCAATGACCTATGGAAGGAAGCTCTGCCTCACCTGTTCGGGCTGAATCAAAGTTCTACATGTTGTGACCTAACAAGTTGTGCCAATAGAAACTCCCCTATCCAAACTTGTCTTTCCTACAGACCTGTCAACTTGTCAACTCCGACATCTTTGGAGCCTAAATAGATATTTCTAGAAAACCATCTAAAATCATCTAGAAAATCTAGAATCATCTAGCAAATCATAAGCGCTACTGCAGATTAACTCATTAATATTCCCATTCAGATGTGTATGGGTAAGGTTAGCAAACCATCACTTAGAACAGTGTTCTGAAATTAGAGGACAGCAGATTGGAATATTTTGAGGGGGCCAGGGCAATAAGGAAATCTGGCAGTGGTGCTCTAGTTAGTGCCTTGGTGGCACTTCCTGTCTAACCAGAGCAGGAAGAGGCACGGTGTCCTTCGGAAGAGAGTACCAATTATTTATAATCCAACTTTCGATTTGTGCTACTTCTATTTAGTTTCCAGAAAGGAGACACTCTCCAAGTTACCACCTCAGACCTTGAACGTTCATATGACTAGTCAGACACTGATTTTCCTCTTGGCACTGTACAGCTGCACTGCCTCTGCATCTGGGTCTCATTCACTAGACCACCACCAAACACCTCCTGGTGCCGGACTTATGTCTTTATCTTCTTCTCTTTTTCCCTTCTGCTCTTGCTTTTCCACAGATCAATTCATTCCTTTTTCTGTACAGACGTGCTCTTTTTTTAACTTCTTTCCCCCTTTGCCCTTATTTAGAGGTACCGCAGGAAAATCTTTCTTCTGACATATTATCCTCTCTTTCCCTTCCCGTTCCTTTTATGGGTATATACACTCATATGTGTGTGTGTGTGTACACCTGTGTGCACGCACACACAGACACACACACATGCACCCATATATCTATCTCCTCACAGATTGCTGATATATACCTGTTTGAAGTAAAAAGGATGGTCAGGGATTTTACATTAAACATAATAAAGACTCGGGACCTTCAATTTCTAGACCACTTGAAAGTGCTCAGAAGATTTCCTTTAAAATTCTTACAGGACAGGAATAAAGATGCAGACAGAGAATGGACCTGAGGACACGGGGAGGGGGAAGGGTAAGCTGGGATGAAGTGAGAGATTGGCGTGGACATATGTACACTACCAAATGTAAAATAGATAGCTAGTGGGAAGCAGCTGCATAGCACAGGGAAATCAGTTCGGTGCTTTGTGACCACCTAGAGGGTTGGGATAGGGAGGGTGGGAGGGAGATGCAAGAGGGAAGAGATATGGGGATATATGTATATGTATAGCTGATTCACTTTGTTATAAAGCAGAAACTAACACACCACTGTAAAGCAATTATACTCCAATAAAGATGTTAAAAACTTCTTACAAAAATATCTATCTGCCCCTTTATTGTTCACTAATTTAACCAGCTTTCTTCAAGTAGTAATATTCAACATAAATAGAAGAAAATAATTTCCTACTCATTTTTTTCTTATTTTCTTTACTTTTCAAAAATGATAGCTAACATAACAGCACCCTTTTGTAGTTTTCATCGTAAATCTAAGGCATATGCAGCAATATTGTGTGTTGACCAAGCTTTTCTGGACTATGTGGAAATATAAGCACCATTTTCTTCGGAATGATTAGAAACCAAGGGAAAGCAGGTGGTGAGGTGGCTTACAGAAGGGGACTAAATGTCTGAGACAATAAAAGGCAAAAGCACATCAGGTTTTGAGCTGCATCTTTTATTTGTTAGGGGAGGGGCCTCAGAAATCTTTAAGAGAGGGCTTCCCTGGTGGCGCAGTGGTTGAGAGTCCGCCTGCCGATGCAGGGGACACAGGTTCGTGCCCCGGTCCGGGAAGATCCCACATGCCGCGGAGCAGCTGGGCCCGTGAGCCATGGCCGCTGAGCCTGCGTGTCCGGAGCCTGTGCTCCGCAACGGGAGAGAGAGGCCACAGCAGTGAGAGGCCCGCGTACCGCAAAAAAAAAAAAAAAAAAAAAAAAAGAAATCTTTAAGAGGGACCTGGAACCTGGCATGTGCTTGGAAATAGAGCAGAGGGACGCAGTATATTCTGGCAACTTCTATCATATGCCAGTGAGTTCTGGCCTGAGACCATCACTGTGTTAGACTAAGAGGATGTAAACCCTGTGTGAGCAGGAGTGTTCAGAATGTGGGTCTGCACGCAGGCGCAATGACTCCAGGGCCATAAGAAAAGAGGGCACATTGGTCTTGCCCTTGAAGCAGGATGTGCTTGCCTGGGGCCCTGACTGCTGGAATGGGGAGGACAGCTGTGGGCCATCTGAGTTCCAAACAGTGGATCTCAGTTGCATTTGTATGCCAGAGACTTCTTATATTTTACAAAGTTCTTTTTATTAATTCACATGGCAAACCTGTAAAACATAGCCATTATCGCTATTTATAGATGCTAAGTAATTTGCCCAAGTTAATAGTATATTTGATTTCTTTCTCTCCCTCAGCTCCAAAAATCAAAGCCCTGTTGATTTTCCTTCAACATGCTGCTCACTCCTTGCACCCTTGTCATTCCACTGCTACCGACCTGTTCCAGGCCCTTGGCATTTCATGCCTACACCTCTGCAGTAGCCTCCTGACCACCCTCTGCTCTCCAGACTGCCTCGGCTTCAGTAGATCCAAATATCATTGCTAGGGTTCAATGTCGGATTCATCTACACAATGCTGCTTTAACTACATCACTTCCCTATTCAAATCGTCAATGCCATCCCCATCCCGCTATGGGATAAGGACCAAATCCTTCAGCCTGACAGTCAAGGTCTTCCATGGTGTTTCCTCAGCCTACTCTTGGAGTCTTAGTTCCCCTCGCCCTGCATGACAAACTCCTACCTTCCTTGTACCTTAAACAACACTTGCACCGCACATTCACACATCTGCTTATAGTGTGGCCCCACCTGAAATTCTGCCTCTTCTCCCCTCTCTTCATCTAAATCTGTGCAGCTCAGACCTCACCCTTTGGTGAAAAGCCACACTTAGGGTCTGTACCAGCCCTGGGCTATGAATCATGTAGATCTGGGTGACATCTCTTTCCTTTCTGTTTAATAGTGTTCCTTTACTCTTTACAGTTATTAACTTTTCATGAATTTCCCCATTTTTCATGTTTCCTCAGTTATATAGGCAGCTTGGAGGCAAGAATCATGTTTTCTACTATTTTGATGTTGCAAGGTATCTTGAAATATTAATCTTCATGCTGTTGTTTTCCTCTTGTCCTTGCAAGTGACTTTCCGCCTCTCAGGCAAAGGCATCTACACTGCCTTGGGAAAAAAAAAAAAAAACGGAAGAGAAAAGCAGGAAACTGTTAATGTTTCAGATTTCTTTTTTTCCTTACCTTTCAAAACAGAGTTTTTGAGAATCAAATGGGGAAGTCTGAGGGCTTTATGCCATACCCAGGGTTTATGCCATAACGATGGAATTGGAAAGATAATGTGGCATACTGCCCATGGTCCGCTTAGCCGATGGAGGCCTACATCTGCCTCGAGATTTTTCTGAGACTTAGTCAAAATATTTCCCATAGACACCTTCTGCCAATGCCCTGGTCCAGGATGCTCATGACAACATCAGCCTAGAAAAACGGAGGAGGGCTTTGAGACCCTGGAGGAGATGGAAGTGGGCAAGGAAAAGCCCAGCACTAGGAATTGGGAAGACAGACAATGGGAAACTCCTCTCTGTTACCTTCTGTCTTGTATCTGTGCTCTCCCAGATGTCAGCCACTAGCCACACGTGGCTGTTATGTATTGATACTTGAAATGTGGCAAAGGTGACAAAGGAATTGAATTGCAGTAGTCACATGTGACTAGTGGCTACTGTATTGAAGACAGCAGCTCTAGAGCACCTGACCACAGTCTGTCTGATTCCAATGGCTCACAGAGTCCAGCACCATTCCTGACACATAAGAGGCATTCAACAAATATTTCTAGAATGAATGAATGACACACATTATAAAAGCGATAAATGTGTGTTGACCCCTGGTTCAAGATAGACCTGAAGCCTCATGGCTTCAATATTCTCTGTTCTACTGACCATATATATAGAAACTACTGCAGCTTACTCCATATAAAAAACCTTATAAGGACTGATGTTTTGAGGGGTGCATAATTCCCAAACTATTGACATCAGCAGATAGCTAGCTATCGAGCCTGACATGACTGTACTGCTTTGAATCTGAAAGCACCTAGACCATGCTTGCCAGAGCTTCAAATTACCATCTCTGTAACACCCAGAAGGGAACTTGGGTAACATGCTTTTTCACTTCTCCCAGTTGAGTTTAGTGTTGTTTTATATTATATTTGTAATTTGACTGTGCCAGGCCTTACCAACCTGTGAATAAAAAGATATGGTCATATTGATATTCAGATCACAGCAGCTGTAGTACTTCAGCCCCTCTCTAGGTTTCTCTGGTGTTCTTACCGTTGTTTCTACTGGTGCTGTCTTGTAAGAGAACACTCTAGAAGTAGGAACAGCTGGCTTTTCCTTGGAGCTGCTCCAAGCCCCCAAAGGGCCCAGGCTCCAAAGTGGTCCAAGGCTGACCTCTTGTTTTCTTCCTGGGCCCCGAAGCAAGTCGCTTATGCTCTGAGTCCTATTATGGGTTTTGCTTTTGTTTTTTTATTTGTTTCAATGAGCATCAATCTTTCCGTTTCTGGCCCTCCCCACTCCTTTGGGGATCAAAACCAGTTCATTAGGCAGAAGGACTGAGCTGAATTAGATAATTAACAAATAATTATGGATTCTGTTATGTGTAAAAGTTCTATTTTTTAAAATGAGTAGATTTTAAATGAGTAAACAATTTTAAAATTAAGTAGACTTAATATACACTATAATGTTTAATGTCCAGACATCTTGCTGTACTCCCATCTTCCATGTCCCTTTCCTTCATCTAGAAAACCTGAAACACCTGTGCATATCAGTTCATGGAGAGAGACCCATAAGGATCACCGATTACACAAGGAGCCAGGCACTGAAACCCAGCTTCAGCTCAGCTGGGAATAATCATTCTTTTAACCCACAGGTTGTCAGACCTCAGTGTGTATCAGAATCACCTGGGAGGCTTATTAAACGCAGATTGCTGGGCTCCACCTACAAAGTTTCTGATTTAGTAGGTCTTGGGTGGGACCCAAGAATTTGTATTTCTGACAAGTTCCCAGGTGATGCTGATGCTGAGAACACACTTGGAGAACCACTGCCTTGATCATTTGGTGATTAGTTTTCTGGAAAAAGAGCTTATGGATGCATGACAGTCCTCCAACTTCACTTCATCTTAGTTTTTACTTGCTCTAAAACATTAGTCAAAAAAGACCTTTCTTGCCTGAATCCAAGAAGATAACGAGTTTGGAACATGATGAGAATTCCCAATACCTTCATTCTCTGTTCTAAAAAAAAATTATCCGTTTGTTTAGGGTTTTTATAAGCTTTTGGTTTATATGTGGCAGAGAGCAGTGAATCACTGGGAGTCAGGACATTGAGTAATTTAAGTAAATCTTACTGTAATCTCACTGAAAACACTTGACTAATTAGGTGGAGCTGTGTCTGCTGTATGTATGAGCCCATAGGAATGGGTCCACTGCCAGATGGAGATTGTTATTCTAATTATGTAATATAAATTATTCCCCCCAAAAGGTCAAACAGAATATGACTCCTTTGCTTTTCATTATTTAGGTGAAATTTCCCCAAAGCCACAAAACATTTTCTCGGTTCAATTAATCCATTAAAAAATCCAGTTATCTTACAGATGTTTTATCCACATAACTTTAAGAGGTCAGCTGGATGAAATTTTCGGTATCACCAGATGTTTTGCTGTCAGGAGAGCATAGCTTCACTTGAAATGTTTTGCAAACCTAGAGCTTTCTCTGTGCTTAATCACCCTCTGGTCAATAAATTCTACTTTCAGTGACCAAATTTCACTGTTGAAATTTAAAATCATTTCTTCTTGTTTCTATCTTGTGTAGTAGAAATGAGCAATACTGTTAGTTATCTATTGGTAATTACTCTTAATTTGTTTGAAAACAGCTAGTCGCTCTTTATCTTTTTCTTTTTCATGCAAAATTACCTCCAACACTTTTTATTTATTTATTTTTTAAAATTAATTAATTAATTTATTTTTGGCTGCGTTGGGTCTTCGTTGCTGTGCTCTGGGGGCTCTCTCTAGTTTCGGCCAGCAGAGGCTACTCTTCTTTGCGGTGCGTGGGCTTCTCATTGCAGCGGCTTCTCTTGTTGCGGAGCACTAGGCACGTGGGCTTCAGTAGTTCTGGCACTTGGGCTCAGTAGCTGTGGCTCGCAGGCTCTAGAGCGCAGGCTCAGTAGTTGTGGCACACAGACTTAGCTGCTCTGTGGCATGTGGGATCTTTCCAGACCAGGGCTCGAACCCGTGTCCCCTGCATTGGCAGGTGGACTCTTAACCACTGAGCCACCAGGGAAGCCCCTCCAACCCTTTTAAAATCTTCCTTCATAGATCCTAATTTCAACTGCACGTATATTAGCCTGATGGTGTCCCACAGATCACGGCTGCTCTCTTCACATTTTTTCAGTGTTTTTCTGCTTCATTTTGGGTATTTTTATGATTGTGTCTTCAAAAACATTGAAATTTTCAGTGTCTAGTCTTCTCTTAATCCCAAACAGTGTATTTTTCATTTCACATGTTGGATTGTTTTGTTTTGGTTTTTTTGTCATTCATTTGGGTCTTTTTTATATCTTCCATTTTTCTAGACATCATGGTCTTATTTTTCCATACCTTCTTAAACATTTGGAGCATATTTACAATAGCTGTTCTAACATTTTTTTTTTAGATTCTTATCTGCTAGTTCCATTCTCTCTGTCTTCTGGATCTGTTTCTATTGATTGAGTTCTCTCCTGGTTTTAGGCCTATTTCCTACTTCTTTGCATGCCTGCTAATTTCTCATTGGATGTTAGACTTTGTGACTTTTACATTATCGATTGTTGGATTTTGTGGTATTTTTTCCAATAGTGGTGGATTTTGCTCTGGCACTCAATTAATTTACTTGGAATTAGTTGAAACTTTAGAGACTTCCTTTGAAATTTTGTTAGGACAGGTCCAGTGCAGCCTTTAGTATAGGCTAAAGAATATCTGAGGATTCTACTCTATGTCTTGCGGATTATGGTCACTTCCATTCTTGCCCTGTGTGGGAACTCTGGAAATTGTTCTGTTTACTCCTTTTTCATGGTCACTTCCCTATATTCAGGTAGTTTCTTTTCAGACATGCACATATTAGCACAGCCAGAGACTCAAGGGGACCCCTCAGTAGATTTCCTGAGCTTTCTCTCTGCAAATAGTACTCTGACTCATAAATTCTTACAGCCTTGGCCTCTCTGTATCTTCACTTCACAGGGACCACTTCATAGAGAACTCTCTTGGTTTCCCCTTTCATGCAATGCAGCCCAGAACTGCCTTCTGACAATAAGCTGGTACAGTTGTTCAACTGGCTTTGTTTGTTACCCTTTTGTTAGAAATCACAGTGCCTTGATATCTGTTGTTCAATATCTGTGTGGTGGGCAGCTTCTAAGGTGGCCCCCAATGATCCCCACCTTCTGGTATTCACGCTTTGAGTGGGTGCTAGATCTAGTAACTAACAAATATGTGGCATGTGTGGTAGGATGTCACTTCTATGACTACAGAAGGTTACAGAATACTCTAACCTCCATCCTGCTAGAACACTCTCTCTCTCACTTGCTTGATGAAGCACAGGGAACTGAGAGCAGTCTCTGGCCAACAGCCAGAGAGTAATGGAGGCCCTCAGTCCAACTGCCCACGAGGAACTGAGTCCTGCCAGTGACTACATGAGTGAGCTTAGAAGTGGATTCTTTTTCATTCAGTCATTCAGAAGAGACCATGGCACTGGCCAATACTTCAACTGCAGCTTTGGGAGAGACCCTGGGTCATTCTTGATACTGATAATTTGTGGCAATTTCATAATAGTTAAACCATGCCTGGTTTCCTGAACCACAAAAACTGCAAAGTAATAAATGCGTGTTGTTTTAAGCTGCTGAATTTGGGGGTAACTTGTTACTCAGCAATAGATAATGCAGTCTGAAAATCACTGTGTCATATATGCTATTTTTGTTCTGTCATTTAAGGCAGGAAGGGTAAATTAGGTCTCTGCAACTCAATCTTGGCTAGAAAGAAGTCACAGACCATTCAAAGTAGAATCTATGGAGGTAGGACCGAGAGATCAATGTTTTGTAAAACTCTCCTGGTGATTCCAATATACAGGCAACTATGAAAGCCACTGTCTTAGATCAGTGATTCTCAGCCATTAATGTGTATGTGAATCATGTAAGGATCTCGGTAAAATCAAGATTCTGATTCAGTAGGTCTAGAGTGGGACCTGGGATTCTGCATTTGCAACAAGCTCTCAGATCATGCTGATGCTGCTGGTTTGTGGACTACCCTTTGAATAGCAAGGACCTGGATTACTGCATGCCTTCTGTCTGTTACATTTATTGAGGAACCTGGAATAAGTTCCTTAGTGTCTGTAACCAAAGAATATTTGAGTAGCTCTACCCTCTATCTTATTCACTCTCCATTAACTGGTGTCTAATTTATTAATTCAACAATTACTTATTTTCTACTTCTTGTATGATAACTCCTTTGCTAGATGAATGAGACACAGGCCCTCCATCCCCTGCTATCTGAAGCCATTATCAGTTTAGTGAAAGAAGCAGATATGTGAGAGAGTACATTATAAAGCAGGCTGGTAAAGTGCAAAGATAGAAACACAAATTAATTATGAACTCCTTTTAGGGTACAGTAGTCAGGAATGCTTCTAGAAGAGGTGATGTTTGAGTTGAGTTTGGAGATATGAATGGCCTCTCCACTGTGTAAATTGGAGAGCTACTTTCTGAGAGAGTGAATACTGAAATATTACCTCTGCTTCCTCTCATTGCCTAAAAGTCTTAATCTTGGTGTCTCTTGCTCTCATGCAAATTGGACTCCTGGTGATCTGCCCTGAAGTCTCAGAACCCTGAGATAGGTATACAGATTTAGTTCCTTCTTCTGTAGCTCTCACTGTCTTCAACTTCTGTGTTTAAACAAATGCACTTAAGAAATATCTTTTGATTTTTAGCCTCAAGTCAGTTTTACTACAGAAAAGTTTCAAGTATCAAAAATTACTATCTTTCATCTTTATCTTTACTCATTTCTCAGAGGATGGAATGGGGAGTGGATCAGGTAGACATGGCATGTTTCACATTTATTTCATCTGTAGCTGAGTTCCTGACATTTCCCTCTAGGAGAATTATTTGTTGTTGTGAAACCCCTTTCAACACTCTTTCAAGATATTTCAGATTAACTAATGAAATAACTGACGAACTTAACTATGTAGAAAACAAAGCAGAAAATCTTAAGCTTTACTTCATTGGGATCATAAGTAAGAGACTGTTTCTTTTGTAGAACAGCCGGTACAATATAGGCTTATGAAAAGACAATAACCCAGAGTTTTTCCCCTTGAGGTGGAAAAATCAGCCCCATAATATCTCTCCACAGTTTTTCAATAAAGCTCAAAGGGTAGAAAGATTCCATCCTCCTCATAGAACATGAGTCCGCTTTGCTGTTATTACCCTTGAGCCTAAACCCAACTTAGCATCTCCAGAAAAGATGTGGTTAGAGAGACGAGAGAGCTGGTAAGTAGTCCAGCAAAGTCCTTGTACTAACTCACAGATTATAATGGCATTGGAATCCTAGAATCAAATAGTAATGGCATCCAGGTTTGGAAGTTTTTTTTTTTTTTTCTAATCATAAGGACTCACTGGTTTACCCTCCCAAAGTCTAAGGAAAGAACCCAAGTGAATAACTGCTTTTGATGTTCATAATCCTGATTGTGGTCAAAATGAAGAGAGTCAGTAGGGCAGTGTGTCTGTTACTTTTGCTATGTAACATACCACTCCATAATCTAGTGGCTTAAAGCAATAAATATTTATACTTTCTTGCTATTCTGTGGGTTTAATGGGCATTTCTTATCTAGGCCAGCTTAGCTGAGGCTGGATCATTTAGGTTGGTGTCACTCAGATGTCTAGATGATTTAGGAATGGCTGGGATAGAGCCTCTCTCCATTAGGCCTCTTATCCTCCAGCAGGCAAGCCTGGGCTTGTTCACACAGTGGTAGAATTCCCAGAGAACAGCGAGAGATGGTAAACCCCAATGTGTAAGCACTTCTCAAGCTTTTGCTTACATCACAGTTGTTAGTGACCCATTTGTCCAAGCTAGTTACATGGCCAAGCCCAAATTCAAGGAATGAGGAAGTAGACCCAGCTTTTGATGGGAAGAGTAGCGAAGTCCCATTGAAAAGGGTGTGCGTATGAGGAACGGCACTCTACCGTGAGCAGCCACATCCTGCTTCACCTGCTCTCAACACCCTGGTGAAATCATCCCATGCATCAGTTGTTCCAGGCAGTCAAGTATGTACAGACTGCTTGTTAATGGTAATTTTCAGAATTACTTACTGTCAGTCTCCAACCAGTCACCTCTAGGTTTCTGTTCCAGCTAAGTCACTCTTGTCTCTTACCAAATACACCTAGCATCTCTAGCTGCTATACATCTAGTTTCATCAGGCTGGAAGGCCCTTCTATTCAATACAATATATTTATCTAATGAACTCCTCTGTATATGCCGATCCCTAGTTAAGTATTATTGCCGTTGAATACTTTCATGACCTGCTCAGGTGGGTCTAGATGAGCTCTCACCCCTGTGCTCTTAAGATTACAGTGTTTATAACCCTAGGGTTGTCCTGTAATATCACATCAAAATCCTTTGTCACTCACGCTGGGCTATAACTCTTGAAGTTCAGGGAAGGCATTTTGTCATCTTCATCTTTGTATCCCTGGTGACTAGCCCAGGCTCTGGCTCTACGTGGATACCCACTCATTGTTGATTGAGTATATGATACATAGCATAAGTAATGCTGTACTCAGGTAGTTTATGGTCTGGTTGTAGAAATAGCACACTCACCTGCGAAACACCTAGACAATAATATAAATTTTTTGCTATAAGAATTAAGAGGAGGGAAAAGTATTTCCTGATTCAGTCTACAGTATCTTATTCACCTTAAATTCTTCCCTTTCCAACATTTCTTTTTGTCTCCCTCTACCCCCAAATCTAATCTGGCATCATTTTCCATGGCACTGGAAACAGATGCACTGAGTCCTAATCCCTGTTCCATACTGATCTTGGACAAGTTACTTAACCTCTGAAAGTCTAAGTTTCTTCATCTGTTTTCTGAGGATCTCTGAAGATTAAATGAGTTAAGACACTTACAAGAACTTGGCACCGTGCTCAATAGTTTCTACCGAGCTTCCTAATTTCATTCTTGTCATTACATTTCCAACTCTGCTCCTCCTGCTTTCATTCCAGCCGTTGTCATTCCTTTCCTGGACCACTGCAATCACCTTCTCAAGACTTCTTCCCCTAATCCATCCTGCAGCTTTCACCTCATTGCCTTTCCCACAGGACAAAGTTGACCACTTCTTTTACATGCTTTGAAACCTTCTTTGGCTTCCCTTTGCCTGAAGAATCAAGTCCAAACTTCCCAGCAGTCCCCCAGCAATACTAGACAATGGGCAGTTCTCTGAATATGCCCTGCTGTTTTAAACACTCTTGCTTTGCACAGAAGCGGATTTATGGTGATGCTATGAACCTTATGCTTTAGGGCCCATCATTGGCAGGTGCACCTTCCAAGGCTTGGCATATTCTTGGGACTCAGGGAGGAAGCAACAGCCCAGCTAGGGACCTGAGCCAAGGAGCACTGTCACACCTTGGGGTGGTAGTCCTGGGACTACAGGCAGTGCCAGTGGGCTGCCCATGCTGCCTCCCCACCTGCCCAGACCTCAGTGATAGCCTGCCCCTGACCGCCTCATTGAGCATCTGCCTGTCTTTGACCTCCTCGGGAAGATCTGAACTAGAAGCTGCCTGTGCCCCTGCTTGGGGGCCACTATGCCTCGGGCTTCACGGCCACCTCACACTCCCACCTCCATCCCTGGGGTGCCATCAGAGGATGGGGAGCCTCTCAGGCTTTCCTCTGCCCCAGATAGATGCTGCAGAGCAAGTTACAGATGAGGCATGGCTGATAACAGAGTTGTAAAACCAAAAGGAACTTTTAAAATCATCAGTCACAAAAATCGGATTTCTCACACCCATGACAGAGGAAAGACTGAATTGTCTTCCCAGTCTCTCTATTGAAAAGGATAATATAAAATCAATCAGAGGGGCTTCCCTGGTGGCGTAGTGGTTAAGAGTCCGCCTGCCGAGGCAGGGGACACGAGTTCGTGCCCCGGTCCGCGAAGATCCCACATGCCGCGGAGCGCCTGGGCCCGTGAGCCATGGCCGCTGAGCCTGCGTGTCCGGAGCCTATGCTCCGCAACGGGAGAGGCCACAGCAGGGAGAGGCCCGCGTACCCCCAAAAAAAAAAAAAAAAAAAAAAAAATCAATCAGAGGAGGAGGCCAAAGTGCTGAGGGAAAATATCATACAAGTGTTTCGGAGAGTTAATTCACTAAAACAAAACAAAAAAAACCCCCAAAACAATAACAATAATGTGTTGTTTTTGTGGAATTCTTGATGCTCATGATATTTATCAGATTTAGAAAATTTGTAATTTTACCTATCTTCATATTTGTAACATTGCATTCTTTTTTAATCAAAAGCCCCAAATGGCATTTTCTTCAGGCCTCATAAACTGAATCTGTCCCTGCAGCACATGAAGACGTTCATGGGATGTTCATTTCCTCTGAAGACATGGTGTACATGTTGTCCCCTCTGACAGAACTGACCACCCCTTTCCTGGACTGTCACTGTATATCGTGCAGGTATCCTTCCTGCTGCATGTAGTACAGTGATCAATACCCACTATTACCTCCCTGTGTGGGCTTCCTCAGGGCAGGAGGCTGCTCTGATCCATCTTTGTATTCCCTGTGCCTCACATTGTGTCTGTCATATAGTGTTTCATAAATGCTTCTTGAATCAAGAATGAATAAAATAAGTGGGTGAATATCTGGATAGACCAGCACATGGTTTATAATCAGAGATTCACAGAGACATGGAGTTTGTGTGATATCTTTTTTTTAATTAATTAATTTTTATTTTTGGCTGTGTTTAGTCTTCGTTGCTGTGCGCGGGCTTTCTCTAGTTGCAGCGAGCAGGGGCTACTCGTCGTTGTGGCATGCGGGCTTCTTATTGCCGTGGCTTGTCTTGTTGTGGAGCACAGGCTCTAGGCACACAGGCTTCAGTAGTTGTGACATGTGGGCTTTGGAGTGCAGGCTCAGTAGTTGTGGCACACAGGTTTGTTTGCTCCATGGCATGTGGAATCTTCCCAGGCCAGGGATCGAACCCGTGTCCCCTGCATTGGCAGGTGGATTCTTTACCACTGCACCACCAGGGAAGCCAGGGAAGCCCTTGTGTGATATCTCAACAGATGAGTTCTATAGACTTGGAAGAGCAGAGGGGTGGAGACATTCTAGGTAGTGAGATTAGCATAAGCAAAAGGTATGTTAGGCTGTCAGGGGTTATGGTGGAAAGAAGGGGGTGACTCTCAAGGGATAGCACTATAAAGGGAGTTTTGGGGGATAATGGAACTGTTCTATATCTTTTTTTTTATCGACAGCAATGGGACCATAACTCTTGAGTCTCAGTCTTGTGACTCCCCAGTTTGACCTGTCTTTTTCATCCATACTTTATTTTTGAGTGTTCTGTATCTTGATTATGGTTGTGGTTACATGAATCCCCACATGTATTAACATGTAGTATACATCTGCACATCAGAAGAAAAAAGTAAATTTTACTGTATGATAATTTTAAAAGTAAAATTTATGTAAAAAAACAACTAGGACCAGAAAAACTGTTTGGTATTTTTGACAGATGATAAGGAGATTAATTTGATGAAAATAAGGGGTTAAACTTTTTACTTGCATAATATAATTTAAAAAATAAAGCAGATGTTTCATATTGGGAAATGGTGGTAGATGAAACTGAACAGGCAAAATGATTGGGTCTTTAGTCAGAATTGATATTTAGCTTTGATCCAATATGTAACAGAGTATTTTGCCTTACAAAGACCTGCAGGTAAGGCGATCCATCAGGGACAAGAATGGGCATAAATTACAGGGATGACAACAGCAATACATACAGTGAAAGTCAGAGAGCCAAGATAGATTGAAGGGAAGAGTTGACAAGAATTAAAATGTTTTGGGGGGTATAGGGAATGGAATGAGAGTCAAACATATCTTCAGGATTTCAAATAAGGTTGCCATTGAGAGAAACGGTGAGATTTGAAGGAGAAGGCGATTTGTAGGAAGAATAGAAGGAAGTTCCCGTTGAGCACAATGTACCCCGTAGGAGATGGAGGCCAGGATGGGAGGGAGACTGGAGTTCCTGGTACACAAGTAATATTAGGAGGGGGCACTTCCCAGACCTTTATGTTCCTTACTCCGGTGAAAGAGAATTGTTGCTCAAAAGAGTTGATTTATCAGTTAAGGGCTTATCGTATGTCAGGCTCCATTTGAAGCACTTTACCTGCACTGTACCTTCTTTAGTTTTCTCAACAACCCTATGATGTCAATGCTACTGTAATCCTTATGTTGCAAATAAGGAAACAGAGGCTCAGAGGGTTTAAGTAATTTCCCCAAAGTTATAGCTAGGAAGAAGAGGTGCTAGAGTTGTTTAAACTCTTGAACTTGACCAGTACATTATATTATCTCTCTCCAATAACTTAAAACCACTTTTAGGTTCTATTTATTTCAAGATATTACTAAGAAAAGATGCTTAAAATGCTATTTAATGCTTAAAGATATCACAATTTCTACCAAAGTGGCAGAGAATCTCCATTTACTCTTTTTACTTCATTTTGCACCAAATTTTGTTTAGTGTAATAAGCTAAGGTTTTAGTCTTTTGGACACATAGCAGACCATAGTTACGTCTTGGTGTGTGGTGGAGGCTTTTCCCGAGCACCATGTTGCTTATGCCTAAAGTCTCTCTAGAACTGTTTACATTTCTTTTGCGAGGATCCATTTCATGGGGTTCTCTGTAGTTGGCTCTGGGGATGCTGAGAGCACAAGCTCTGTCTCAAGTATACGTGTGTACTGCTACTCTCTGACCAACATGGGCTTACCTATAACTATTTCTTGCTTGGCTTCATTTCCCCAAGAATGTGGCTCTCTGCTCTCACCAAAGCCAGGGACAAGTGAAGCAGTGAGTCACATGCATGATCGTCACTGTTTCTCTCGATATTTCACAAGGGAACACACAGACACTTGTAGGTTTCCATTCTTTCAGCTGATCCTTCTTATGTAGAGCAAGAGATCATAGCAAAGGGATGTGAATCACCTGGAAATGATGAACAATGGCCTCAGGCAGAGAAAGGGGTATATCAGGTGTGTGGTTTCTCCAACCCTAAAATATTTGCTTTCAGTGCACTTAGCAGTGTTATAATTATAGGGTGTTAAACTATTTGAAGTGCCATGCCTACTCAGCACTCCACTTGATCATTTAAAAAAAAATAACATCTTTATTGAAATATAATTTACACATTCACAAAGTATGCTACCACCATCACCAATATCTAATTTCAGAACATTTTCATACCCAATAAGAGACTGTGTACCCATTAACTGTTGTTTTTTATTCCTCCCTCCTCCAGCCCCTGGCAAACATTAATCTACTTTTTGTCTTTATGGATTTGCCTAATCTGGACATTCCATACAAACGGAATCATACAATATGTGGCCTTCTGTGTCTGGCTTATTTTACTTAGCATAATGTTTTCAAGGTTTGTCCATGTTGTAGCATGTATCAGTACTGCATTACTATTCATGGCTGAATAATATTTCATTACCTGAGTTTACCACATTTTGTTTATCCATTCATCAGTTGATGAACACCTGAATTGTTTCCACTTTTTTTGGAATAATAGCCATTGAATGTTCATCTACAGGTTTTGTGTGGAAATGGGTTTTAAACTCTATTGGGTATATACCCTGGAGTGGTATTTTTGGATCATATGGTAACACTATGTTCAGCTGTTTGAAAAATTACTACCTGTTTTTCAAAGTGGCTGCACCGTTTTACACTCCCACCAACAGTATATAAGCATTCTGACTTCTCCACATCGTCACCAACACTTATTGTCATTTTCATTATAGCTATCCAGTGGGTATGAAGTAGCACCTCATTATGGTTTTTAATTTTATCATTGTAAAATATGCATAACAAAACTTACCATTTTAACCACTTTAAGTGTACAATTTGGTGACATTAAGTACAGAAGCATGTTGGGCAACCATCATCACCACCCACTTCTGGAAGTTTTTCATCATCCCAAACAGAAACTACCTATTAAGCAATAACTCGCTACTCCCCTCCCTTTGGGGGTTGAATTTGTGTATTTCTAATAGCTAATGTTTGCTTTTTTTATTTTTAACATCTTTATCAGAGTATAATTGCTTTACAATGGTGTGTTAGTTTCTGCTGTATAACAAAGTGAAACAGCTATACATATACATATATCCCCATCTCTCTTCCCTCTTGCATCTCCCTCCCTCCCACCCTCCCTATCCCACCCCTCTAGGTGGTCACAAAGCACCAAGTTGATCTCCCTGTGCTATGCAGGTGCTTCCCACCAGCTATATATTTTACATTTGGTAATGTATATAAGTCCATGCCACTTTCTCACTTCGTCCCAGCTTACCCTTCCCCCTCCCCGTGTCCTCAAGTCCATTCTCTACGTCTGCATCTTTATTCCTGTCCTGCACTTAGGTGTTTCAGAACCATTCTTTTTTCTTTTTTATATTCCATAGATATGTGTTAGCATACACTATTTGTTTATCACTTTCTCACTTACTTCACTCTGTATGACAGACTCTAGGTCCATCCACCTCACTACAAATAACTCTGAAAAATGCCATTGGTAGTTTGTTAAGGATTGCACTGAATCTGTAGATTGCTTTGGGTAGTAGAGTCATTTTCACAATGTTGATGCTTCCAATCCAACACAATGGTATATCTCTCCAACTGTTTGTATCATCTTTAATTCCTTTAATCAGTGTCTTACTGTTTTCTGCATACAGGTCTTTTGTCTCCTTAGGTAGGTTTTTACCTAGGTATTTTATTCTTTTTGTTTTAATGGTAAATGGGAGTGTTTCCTTAATTTCTCTTTCTGATTTTGCATTGTTAGTATATAGGAATG
>NW_020173964.1:2127848-2143546 GCF_003031525.2 Neophocaena asiaeorientalis asiaeorientalis | reverse complement strand
TCCTCTATGCCTACTTTCTGGAGGGTTTTTATCATAAATGGGTGTTGAATTTTGTCAAAAGCTTTCTCTGCATCTATGGAGATGATCATATGGTTTTTCTACTTCAGTTTGTTAATATGGTTTATTACATTGATTTGTGTGTATTGAAGAATCCTTGCATTCCTGGGATAAGCCCCACTTGATCATGATGTATGATCCTTTTAATTTGCTGTTGGATTCTTTTCCTGATCTTAGTGGAAATGGTTTCAGTTTTTCACCATTGAGAACGATGTTGGCTGTGCATTTGTCATAAATGGAATTTATTATGTTGAGGTGAGTTCCCTCTATGCCTACTTTCTGGAGACATTTTATCATAAATTGGTGTTGAATTTTGTCAAAAGGTTATTCCACATCGATTGAGATTATCATATGGTTTTTATTCTTCAATTTGTTAATATGGTATATCACATTGACTGACTTGCGTATTTTGAAGAATCCTTGCATCCCTGGGATAAACCCCATTTGATCATGGTGTATGATCCTTTTATTGTGCTGTTTGATTCTGTTTACTAGTATTTTGTTGAGGAATTTTGCATCTATGTTCATCAGTGATATTGGCCTGTAGTTTTCTTTCTTTGTGACATCTTTGTCTGGTTTCCTTATCAGGGTGATGGTGGCCTCGTAGAATGAGTTTGGGAGTGTTCCTCTCTCTGCTATATTTTGAAAGAGTTTGAGAAGTATAGCTGTCAGCTCTTCTGTAAATGTTTGATAGAATTTTCCTGTGAAGCCATCTGTTCCAGGGCTTTTGTTTCATGGAAGATTTTTAATCACAGTCTCAATTTTAGTGCTTGTGATTGGTCTGTTTATATTTTCTATTTCTTCCTTGTTCAGTCTCAGAAGGTTGTGTTTTTCTAAGAATTTGTCCATTTCTTCAAGGTTGTCCACTTTATTGGCATATAGTTGCTTGTAGTAACCTCTCATGATCCTTTGTATTTCTGCAGTGTCAGTTGTTACTTCTCCTTCTTCATTTCTAATTCTATTGATTTGAGTCTTCTCCCTTTTTTTTGATAAGTCTGGCTAATGGTTTATCAATTTTGTTTATCTTCTCAAAGAACCAGCTTTTACTTTTATTGATATTTGCTCTCATTTCCTGCATTTTTTTTCATTTATTTCTGATCTGATCTTTATGATTCATTTCCTTCTGCTAACTTTGGGTTTTTTTCTGTTCTTCTTTCTCTAATTGCTTTAGGTGTAAGGTTAGGTTGTTTATTTGAGATGTTTCTTGTTTCTTAAGGTAGGATTGTATGGCTATAAACTTCCCTCTTAGAACTGCTTTTGCTGAATCCCATAGATTTTGGGTAATCGTGTTTTCATTGTCATTTGTTTCTAGGTATTTTTTGATTTCCTCTTTGATTTTTTCAGTGATCTCTTGGTTATTAAGTAGTGTATTGTTTAGCCTCCATGTATTTGGTTTTTTTTTTTACAGATTTTTTCCTGTAATTGATATCTAGTCTCATATCATTGTGGTCAGAAAAGATACTTGATATGATTTCAATTTTCTTAAGCTTTCCAAGGCTCTATTTGTGACCCAAGATATGATCTATCCTAGAGAATATTCCATGAGCACTTGAGAAGAAAGTGTATACTGATTTTTTTTGGATAGAATGTCCTATAAATATCAGTTAAGTCCATCTTGTTTAATGTATCACTTAAAGCTTATGTGTCCTTATTTATTTTCATTTTAGATGATATTTCCTTTGGTGAAAGTGGGGTGTTAAAGTCCCCTACTATGATTTTGTTACTGTCGATATCCCCTTTTATGGCTATTAGCATTTGCCTTATGTATTGAGGTTCTTCTACGTTGGGTGCATAAATTCACAATTGTTATATATTCTTGGATTGATCCCTTGATCATTATGTAGTGTCCTTCTTTGTCTCTTGTAGTAGTCTTCATTTTAAAGTCTATCTTGTCTGATGTAAGAATTGCTACTCCAGCTTTCTTTTGATTTCCATTTGCATGGAATATCTTTTTCCATCCCCTCACTTTCAGTCTGTATGTGTCCCTAGGTCTGAAGTGGGTCTCCTTTAGACTGCATATATACGGGTCTTGTTTTTGTATCCATTCAACCAGTCTATGTCTTTTGGTGGGAGCATTTAATCCATTTACATTTAAGGTAATTATTGACATGTATTTTCCTATTACCATTTTCTTAATTGTTTTGGGTTTGTTATTGTAGGTCTTTCCCTTCTCTTGTGTTTCCTGCCTAGAGAAGTTCCTTTAGCATTTGTTGTAAAGCTGGTTGCTGGTTTGGTGGTGCTGAATTCTCTTAGCATTTGCTTGCCTGTAAAGATTTTAATTTCTCAGTCAAATCTGAGTGAGATCCTTGCTGGGTAGAGTAATCTTGGTTGTAGGTTTTTCCCTTTCATGACTTTAAATATGTCTTGCCAGTCCCTTCTAGCTTGCAGAGTTTCTGCTGAAAGATCAGCTGTTCACCTTATGGGGATTCACTTGTCTGTTATTTCTTGTTTTTCCCTTGCTGCTTTTAATATTTTTTCTTTGTATTTAACTTTTGATAGTTTGATTAATATGTGTCTTGGCGTGTTTCCCCTTGGATTTATCCTGTATGGGACTCTGCGCTTCCTGGACTTGATTGACTATTTAGTTTCCCATATCAGGGGCGTTTTCAACTATAATCTCTTCAAATATTTTCTGAGTCCCTTTCTTTTTCTCTTCTTCTTCTGGGACCCCTATAATTCGAATATTGCTGTGTTTAGTGTTGTCCCAGAGCTCTCTGAGACTGTCCTCAATTCTTTTCATTCTTTTTTCTTTATTCTGCTGTGTGGCAGCTATTTCTACTATTTTATCTTCCAGGTCACTTTTCCATTCTTCTGCCTCAGTTATTCTCCTATCAATTCCTTCTAGAGAAGTATTAATTTCATTTATTGTGCTGTTCATCATTGTTTGTTTGTTTTTTATGTCTTCTAGGTCTTTGTTAAATATTTCTTGTATTTTCTCCATTCTATTTCCAAGATTTTGGATCATCTTTACTGCCATTACTCTGAATTCTTTTTCAGGTAGACTGCCTATTTACTCTTCACTTGTTAGGTCTGACGGGTTTTTACCTTGCTCCTTTATCTGCTGTGTTTGTCTGTCTCCTCATTTTGCTTAACTTACTGTATTTGGGGTCTCCTTGTTGCAGGCTGCAGGTTCGTAGTTCCTGTTGTTTTTGCTGTCTGCCTCCAGTGGGTAAGGTTGGTTCAGTGGGTTGTGTAGGCTTCCTGGTGGAAGGGACTAATGCCCATGTTCTGGTGGATGAGGCTAGATCTTGTCTTTCTGGTGGGCAGGGCTGTGTCCGGTGGTGTGTTTTGGGGTGTGTGACTTTATTATGATTTCAGGCAGCCTCTCTGCTAATGGGTGGGGTTGTGTTCCTGTGTTGCTAGTTGTTTGGCATAGGGTGTCCAGCACTGTAGCTTGCTGGTTGTTGAATGGAGCTGGGTCTTAGCGTTGAGATGGAGATCTCTGGGAGGGCTTTCACCGTTTGATATTAAGTGGAGCCAGGAGGACTCTGGTGGACCAATGTCCTGAACTCAGCTCTCCCACCTCAGAGGCACAGGCCTGACACCTGGCTGGAGCACCAAGACCCTGTCAGCCACATGGCTCAGAATAAATGGAAGAAAAAAAGAAAGAAAGAAAGAATAAAATAAAATAAGGTTATTAAAATAAAAAAAATTATTAAAACTTTAAAAATCATTAAAGAAAAAGAAAAGAAAGAAAGAGCAGCCAAACCAAAAAACAAATCCACCAATGATAACGAGCAGTAAAAAGTATACTAAAAAAAAAAAAACAAAACAAACCAGACAGAAGCCTAGGACAGATGGTAAAAGCAAACCTATACAGACAAAATCACGCAAAGAAGCATACACATATACACTCACAAAAAAAGAAAAAGGAAAAGAAATATATATATATCTACATGTAAGAGAAAAAGGAACAGAGTAACCAAATCAATAAACAAATCTGCCAATGATAATAAACTCTAAATACTAAACTAAGATAAACATAAAATCAGAAACCAAGTATGTGCAGAAAGCAAACCCCAAGTCTACAGTTGCTCTCAACGTCCACCACCTCAATTTTGGGGTGATTCGTTGTCTTTTCATGTATACCAAAGATGCAGGGTACATCAAGTTGATTGTGGAGGTTTAATCTGCTGCTCCTGAGGCTGCTGGGAGAGATTTCCCTTTCTGTTCTTTGTTCGCACAGCTCCTGGGTTTCTGCTTTGGATTCGGCCCCGCCTCTGCATGTAGGTCGCCTGAGGGCGTCTGTTCCCACCGAGACAGGATGGGGTTAAAGGAGCAGCTGATCTGGGGGCTCTGGCTCACTCAGGCTGCGGGAAGGGAGGGGTACAGAATGAGGGGTGAGCCTGCGGCGGCAGAGGCCAGTATGAAATTGCAGCAGCATGAGGCGCGCCGTGCGTTCTCCCGGGGAAGTTGTCCCTGGATCGCAGGACCCTGGCAGGGGTGAGCTGCACAGCCTCCTGGGAGAGGAAGTGTGGATAGTGACCTGTGCGTGCACACAAGCTTCTTGGTGGCTGCAGCAGCAGCCTTAGCGACTCATTTCCGTCTCTGGTGTCCTCGCTGATAGCCGTGGCTTGCTCCCATCTCTGGAGCTCGTTTAGGCGGTGCTCTGAATCCCCTCTCCTTGTGCACCCTGAAACATGTTCTCTTGCCTCTTAGGCAGGTCCAGACTTTTTCCCAGGCTCCCTCCTGGCCAGCCGTGGCGCACTAGCCCCCTTCAGGCTGTGTTCACGCAGCCAACCCCAGTCCTCTCCCTGGGATCCGACCTCCAAAGCCCTAGCCTCGGTTCCCAGCCCCAACCCGCCCCGGCAGGTGAGCAGACAAGACTCTCAGGCTGGTGAATGCTGGTTGGCACTAATCCTCTGCGGGAATCTCTCCACTTTGCCCTCTGCACCCCTGTTGCTGTGCTCCCCTCTGTGGCTCTGAAGCTTCCCCCCTCTGCCACCTGCCGTCTCCCCCAGTGAAGGGGCTTCCTAGTGTGGAAACTTTTCCTCCTTCACAGCTCCCTCCCAGTGGTGCAGGTCTTGTCCCTATTCTTTTGTCTTTGTGTTTTCTTTTTTCTTTTGCCCTACCCAGGTATGTGGGGAGTTTCTTGCCTTTTGGGAAGTGTGAGGTCTTCTGCCAGCATTCAGTAGGTGTTCTGTAGGAGTTGTTCCACATGTAGATGTATTTCTGATGCATTTGTGGGGAGGAAGGTGATCTCCACATCTTACTCCTCCACCATCTTGAAGGTTTCCCCATGGCTAATGTTTTTACTAATGGTTGAGCATCTTTTCATATGCTTATTGGCCATTTGTATGTCTTCTTTGAAAATATGTCTGCTCAAGTCCTTTGCCCATTTTTAAATTGGGTTGTCTTTGTATTTTTGAGTTATAAGAGCTCTTTGTGTTTCCTGGATACAAGTCCACTATCAGATAGATGATTTGCAAATATTTTCTCTGATTCTGTGTGTTGTCTTTTGCTTTCTTGGTGAAGAATGCACAAAAGTTTTAAATATTGATGAAGTCTCATTTACCTATTTTTTCTTTTGTTGCTTGTGCTTTTGGTGTCATATCTAATAAACCATTGCTTAATTCAAGGTCATAAGACTTGTCCCTATATTTTCTTCTAATTATTCTATAGTTTTAGCTCTTACACTTAGTCTCTGATTTTCTTTTTCTTTTGTTTTTCTTCATTTTTAAAATTTTTATTGAGTATAGTTGCTTTACACTGTTGTTAGTTTCTGCTGTACAGCAAAGTGAATCAGATATGTACACATATATCCACCCTTTTTTAGATTCCTTCCAATGTAGATCACAACAGATCATTGAGTAGAGTTCCCTGTGCTAAACAATAGGTTCTCATTAGTTATTAATTTTATACATATTAGTATATATATGTATATCAATCCCAATCTCCCAATTCATGACCCCCTTCCCTGCTTAGTAACCATAAGACTGTTTTCTACATCTGTGACTCTATTTCTGCATAGCCAGTAAGTTCATCTGTACCATTTTTCTAGATTCCACATTGAAGCAATATTATATGATATTTGTTTTTCTTGTTCTGACTTACTTCACTCTGTATGACAGTCTCTAGGGCCATCCACATCTCTGCAAATGACACTATTTCATTCCCTGTTATGGCTGAGTAATATTGCATTGTATTTATGTACCACATCTTCTTTATCCGTTCCTCGGTCGATGGACATTTGGGTTGCTTCCACATCCTGGCTATTGTAAATAGTGCTGCAAAGAACACTGGGGTGCATGCATGCTTTTGAATTATGGTTTTCTCAAGATATATGCCTCAGAGTGGGATTGGTGGGTCATATATTAGCTCTATCTTTAGTTTTTTCTGTTAACATCTTAATTGGAGTATAATTGCTTTACACTGTTGTGTTAGTTTCTGCTGAATAACAAAGTGAATCAACTATACGTTTACATATATCCCCATGTCCCCTCCCTCTTGCGTCTCCCTCCCACCCTCCCTATCCCACCCCTCTAGGTGGTTACAAAGCACCAAGCTGATCTCCCTGTGCTATGTGGCTGCCTCCCACTAGCTATCTATTTTACATTTGGTAGTGTTTATATATCAATGCCACTCTCTCACTTCTTTGTAGCTTACCCTTCCCCCTCCCTGTGTCCTCAAGTCCATTATCTACATCTGCATCTTTATTCCTGTCCTGACCCTAGGTTCTTCAGAACCTTTTTTTTTTTTAAGATTCTGTATATATGTGTTAGCATATGGTATTTGTTCTCTTTCTGACTTACTTCAGTCTGTATGACAGACTCTAGGTCCATCCACCTCACTACAAATAACTCAATTTCATTTCTTTTTATGGCTGAGGACTATTCCATTGTATATATGTGCCGTATCTTCTTTACCCATTCATCTGTTAATGGACACTTAGGTTGCTTCCATGTCCTGGCTATTGTAAATAGAGCTGCAGTGAACATTGTGGTACATGATTCTTTTTGAATTATGGTTTTCTCAGGGTGTATGACCAGTAGTGGAATTGTTGGGTCACATGGTAGTTCTATTTTTAGTATTTTAAGAAACCTCCATACTGTTCTCCATAGTGGCTGTACCAATTTATATTCCCACCAACAGTGTAGGAGGGTTCCCTTTTCTCCGCACCCTCTGCATCATTTATTGTTTGTAGATTTTTTTTTTTAATCTTTGTTTTGCGGTACGTGGGCCTCTCACTGTTGTGGCCTCTCCCGTTGTGGAGCACAGGCTCCAGACGCGCAGGCTCAGCGACCATGGCTCATGGGCCCAGCCGCTCTGTGACATGTGGAATCTTCCTGGCACCCGTGTCTGCTGCATCAGCAAGCAGACTGTCAACCACTGCGCCACCAGGGAAGCCCGTTTGTAGACTTTGATGATGGCCATTCTGACCCGTGTGAGGTGACACCTCATTGTAGTTTTGATTTGCATTTCTCTAATAATTAGTGATGATGAGCATCTTTTCATGTGCTTTTTGACCATCTATATGTCTTTTTTGGAGAAATGTCTATTTAGATCTTCTACCCATTTTAAAATTTTATTTTATTTATTTTTGGCTGCGTTAGGTCTTTGCTGCTGCACGTGTGCTTTCTCTAGTTGCGGCGAGTGGGGACTACTCTTCATTGCAGTATGCGGGCTTCTCATTGAGGTGGCTTCTCTTGTTGCAGAGCACGGCCTCTAGGCAGGCAGGCTTCAGTAGTTGTGGCTCACAGGCTCTATAGTGCTGGCTCAATAGTTATGACGCATGGGCTTAGTTGCTCTGCAGCATGTGAGATTTTCCCGGTCCAGGGCTGGAACCCTTGTCCCTTGTGAGGTGACACCTCATTGTAGTTTTGATTTGCATTTCTCTAATAATTAGTGATGATGAGCATCTTTTCATGTGCTTTTTGGCCATCTATATGTCTTTTTTGGAGAAATGTCTATTTAGATCTTCTACCCATTTTAAAATTTTATTTTATTTATTTTTGGCTGCGTTAGGTCTTTGCTGCTGCACGTGTGCTTTCTCTAGTTGCGGCGAGTGGGGACTACTCTTCATTGCAGTATGCGGGCTTCTCATTGAGGTGGCTTCTCTTGTTGCAGAGCACGGCCTCTAGGCAGGCAGGCTTCAGTAGTTGTGGCTCACAGGCTCTATAGTGCTGGCTCAATAGTTATGACGCATGGGCTTAGTTGCTCTGCAGCATGTGAGATTTTCCCGGTCCAGGGCTGGAACCCTTGTCCCCTGCATTGGCAGGCGGATTCTTATCCACTGTGCCACCAGAGAAGTCCCGTACTGCCCTTTTTTTGATTGGCTTATTTGGGTTTTTTTATATTGAGCTGTATGAGCTGTTTGTATATTGTGGAGATTAATCCCTTGTCAGGTGCTTCGCTTGCAAATATTTTCTCCCATTCTAAGGATTGTCTTTTTGTTTTGTTTATGGTTTCCTTTTGCTGTGCAAAAGCTTTTAGGTTTAATTAGATCCCATTTGTTTATTTTTGTTTTTATTTTCATTACTCTAGGAGGTGGATCAAAAAAGATCTTGCTATGATTTCTGTCAAAGCGTGTTCTGCCTATGTTTTCCTCTAAGAGTTTTATAGTGTCCAACCTTACATTTAGGTCTTTAATCCATTTTGAGTTTATTTTTGTGTATGGTGTTAGGGAGTATTCTAATTTCATTCTTTTACATGTAGCTGTCTAGTTTTCCCAGCGCCTTTTATTGAAGAGATTGTCTTTTCTCCATTGTTTATCCTTGCCTCCTTTGGCATTGATTGGGTTACCATAGGTGCATGGGTTTATCTCTGGGCTTTCTATCCTGTTCCATAGGTCTATATTTCTGTTTTTGTGCCAGTACCATACTGTCTTGATTACTGTAGCTTTTAGTATAGTCAGAAATCAGGAAGCCTGATTCCTCCAGCTTCAGTTTTCTTTCTCAAGATTGTTTTTGCTATTCAAGGTCTTTTGTATTTCCATATAAATTGTAAAATTTTTTGTTCTAATTCTGTGAAAAATGCCATTCATAATTTTATACGGATTGCATTGAATCTGTAGATTGCTTTGGGTCGTATAGTCATTTTCACCATGTTGATTCTTCCAATCCAAGAACATGGTATATCTCTCCATCTGTTTGTGTCATCTTTGATTTCTTTCATCAATATCTTATAGTTTTCTGCATACAGGTCTTTTGCCTCCTTAGGTAGGTTCATTCCTAGGTATTTTATTCTTTTTTGTGGCAATAGTAAATGGGATTGTTTCCTTAATTTTTCTTTCTGATCTTTCATTGTTAGTGTATAGGAGTGCATGAGATTTTTGTGCATTAATTTTGTATCCTGCAACTTTACCCAATTCATTGATGAGCTCTAGTAGTTTCCTGCTGGTGTCTTTAGGATTCTCTATGTATAGTATCATGTCATCTGCAAACAGTGACAGCTTTACTTCTTTTCTGATTTGGATTCCTTTTTTCTTTTCTTTCTTTTTTTTTTTTTTCAGTATGTGGGCCTCTCATTGTTGTGGCCTCTCCCATTGCGGAGCACAGGCTCCGGATGCACAGGCTCAGCGGCCATGGCTCACGGGCCTAGCCGCTGTGTGGCATATGGGATCTTCCCGGACTTGAGCACGAACCCGTGTCCCCTGCATAGGCAGGCGGACTCTCAACCACTGAGCCACCAGGGAAGCCCCGTTTTATTTCTTTTTCTTCTCTGACTGCTGTGGCTAAAACTTCCAAAACTATGTTGAATAGTAGTGGTGAGAGTGGGAAATGTTGATCTTAGTGGAAATGGTTTCAGTTTTGCACCACTGAGAATGATGTTGGCTGTGGGTTTGTCATATATGGCCTTTATTATGTTGAGGTAAGTTCCCTCTATGCCTACTTTCTGGAGGGTTTTTATCATAAATGGGTGTTGAATTTTGTCAAAAGCTTTTTCTGCATTTATTGAGCTGATCATATGGTTTTTCTCCTTCAGTTTTTTAATATGGTGTATCACATTTATTGATTTCCGTATATTGAAGAATCCTTGCATTCCTGGGATAAATCCCACTTGATCGTGGTGTATGATCCTTTTAATGTGCTGCTGGATTCTGTTTGCTAGTATTTTGTTGAGGATTTTTGCATCTATGTTCATCAGTGATATTGGTCTGTAATTTTCTTTTTGTGATATCTTTGTCTGGTTTTGGTATCAGGGTGATGGTGGCCTCATAGCACGAGCTTGGGAGTATTCCTTCCTCTGTGATTTTTTGGAAGAGTTTGAGAAGGATAGGTGTTAGCTCTTCTCTAAATTTTTGATAGAATTTACCTGTGAAACTGTCTGGTCCTGGGCTTTTGTTTGTTGGAAGATTTTTAATCACAGTTTCAATTTCATTACTTGTGATTGGTCTGTTCATATTTTCTATTTCTTCCTGATTCAGTCTCAGAAGGTTGTGCATTTCTAAGAATTTGTCCATTTCTTCGAGGTTGTGCATTTTATTGGTATATAGTTGCATGTAGTATTCTCTTATGATCCTTTGTATTTCTGCAGTGTCAGTTGTAACTTCTCCTTTTTCATTTCTAATTTTATTGATTTGAGTCCTCTCCCTTTTTTTCTTGATGAGTCTGGCTAAAGGTTTATCAATTTTGTTTATCTTCTCAAAGAACCTGCTTTTAGTTTCATTGATCTTTGCTATTGTTTTCTTTGTTTCTATTTCATTCATGTCTGTTCTGATCCTTATGATTTCCTTCCTTCTACTAACTTTGGGTTTTGTTTGTTCTTTCTCTAGTTGCTTTAGTTGTAAGGTTAGGTTGTTTATTTGAGTTGTTTCTTGAGGTGAGATTTTATTGCTATAAACTTCCTTCTTAGAACTGCTTTTGCTGCATCCCATAGGTTTTGGGTCATCTAGTCTCTGATTTTCCATTAATTTTTGTATATGGTGTGAAATAGGGATCCATCTTCATTCTTCCACGTGAATGTCCAGTTGTCCCAGCACCATTTGTTGAAAAGACTCTTTTCCCCCATTGAATTGTCTGGCACATTTCAAAAAATTAATTGAACTTTTACATCTATTCCATTTATCTATATGTCTGTCCTTATGCCAGTACCACACTACCTTAATTACTGCAGCTCTAGTAAGTTTTGAAATTGGGAAGCATGAGTCTTCCTACTTTGTCCTTCTTTTTCAAGATCAATTTGGTTTTTCTAGGGCCTTGCATTTACACATGAATTTTATCATCAGCATGTCAATTTCTGCAAAAAAGCCAACTGAGATTTTTTACAAGGATTGCACTCAATTTGTAGATCAGTTTAGGTAGTATTGCCCTCTTAATTATATTAAGTCTTTAGTTTCATGAAGTGGGATACCTTTCCATTTTTTTAAGTCTTCTTTAACTCTTTCAACATTGTTTTATACTTTTTAGTGTACAAACATTGTACTTCTATTGTTAAGTTTATTTCTAAGTATTTTATTCATTTTGATGCTATGTAACCGTAATTGTGACTTTAATTTCATTTTTGGATTGTTCACTGCTAATGTATAGAAATACAATTGATTTTTGAATATCAATGTTTAACACTGAAACCTTGCTGAACTTGTTTATTAGTTCTAATAGTGTTTTTGGTGGATTTTTTAGGATTTTCTGTATATAAGATCGTGTCATCTGCAAATAGAAATAGATCTATTTATTCCTTTCCATTCTGGATGCCTTTTATTTCTTTTTATTGCCTGATTTCCCTGGCTCATTGAGTATTTTAAATCCAATTTAAGAAGAGTCAGGAGAATTTGGAATTTGTTTTGTCAGAAGAGAAAAAGTTCGGTAGGGCGAGGTCAAGTATGTCTAGGAATCCAGTATCTTGCAAATAAATCCATTTGTTGGTGTTCTTTTTTTTTTCATTCCCAATTAAGCCATCTCTCTTCTCTGATTCCCCTATTTAGAAAGGAATATATATTTGAGGCAGAGTACTTTTTTTTTTCTTTAAAAAACTGTGTTCGTTGACATTACCCAATGTCCCAGCAAGCAGCATTCATCCAGTTCTCTTTCACCCCAGTCTCCTGTCTTAGCTTAAACCAACATACTGAATACAAAGGTTGGGAAAATGAAAATTTTAAACAATAGAAACCAAGCAAATAACCGACTTAGGTTACTTTTCATTTTTATACCTGGACTGGCATCCCCTTGCCACCAGATTAATGACTATCAGTTTTTCTTTCCTGGCTTCCTTACTCTGGCTTGGGATATCTGATTTTTAAAAAAATATTCCCATCTCGTCAATGTTGGAAATAAATATCCCAACTTAGAGGTTATGTTTATCATCTGGCCTTTGCAGCACATGTTTTATTTAGCCTCCTTATTACCTGGCCAATGCAGAGAATTTAAA
Organism: Neophocaena asiaeorientalis asiaeorientalis; assembly: GCF_003031525.2. NCBI lineage: Eukaryota > Metazoa > Chordata > Mammalia > Artiodactyla > Phocoenidae > Neophocaena > Neophocaena asiaeorientalis. The sequence goes on along the minus strand of NW_020173964.1, from coordinate 2,131,183 downwards.
CATAAATCTAATTTTAATTTTCTCCCAGTAAAAACTGAAAAATATGTCTAATTATAAGAATGCTACCGACTACAATGGGAGAAATATTCAGTTCCTACTAACAACCTTGAAATGTCTGAAATCATGTGTTATTTTTGGAATTACTATATTGCTCTTTGAGCTGGTAGGGCTATTTTTCAGGGAAGCAAGTGTAAAGCAATGAAAAAAATAGTGTGTTCTGAGCTCCATCTTGGGTTCTGGTTCTGGTTCTTCTTCTGAAGTTAGCTAGGTGTGTGGCTTTGGCTAAGTTAAGTCACTTGAGATCTCTCAGCCTGAAATGAGGGGATTGGACTAAGGAATGCCTGCAAGCTCTGCTATGCTATGAAATGGGAATGCGAAGTGCTAGTTGCAAGACAAGTACTGTGTCATTGCAAGAGCTACGTAAGTTCAGAAGGCACATTGCACATGCAGCGAAATCACAGCTGTTGGGGCAACAGAACCTCCAGAAGAAGGATGTGTACGTGAGGTTTGATTTTAAATTTCTACCTATGAGCTTGTATAGTCCTTCTTTTCAAAGACCACAGAGGGGTGGGTGATCGTATGACAAGATGTCATACTGGAACATGCATTCCAGATGAGAATTGGTTTTTTTCAATAATTAATAAAGATAATTCTTAAGAACAGATTCCATCTAAGCAGAAGGCAATATAAACTCACAGTCTCCTGCATTTGCTAATGTACAGGCTAGAAAGTTTCCTCTTTGGTGCTCCTCCCTCCCTGGGCTCATGACCATCCTGAAGTAGGGGCTGGTGGGCCAGGTGAAGGTCCAGGAAAGGTCCCACAGCTGTGGGCTCAGAACGACTGCTCACCAGTAGATGACTGCACATCCTGGTTTGCCCAGGACAGAGTCTGCTTATACCTGTTATCTCAGAATAATTATTAATATAACCCCTTTCTTCTCTAAAGCCTCCTGGTTTATATAATAAATTATATAGTCACCATAAAAGCATACTTTTTCCTGGGTTCATTTATTCATTTACTTTTTAAAGTAGTAAAATAACTTAAAATATTATCCAGTTAAGTCTCTTCACTTGCTTCATTTTCTTGCTTTAATAACTTTATTAGCTTCCATTTGTTCTATACCCACTTGCAGCACACTCTGGGCCAAGGTTTTACACATGAAATCTTATTCACAGCACCTTTACAGGATGAATAGTATTAGCCCCCATTACAGATGAGGATACTGAGCCTCAGAGAGGAAAATCAGATCCAGAACTTGAACCTAAGTCTGTTGGCATCAGAGGTCTTTTGTCATTATGCCTCCATGTGTTCCAAAATAAAGCCAATGACAATAATCTCATTTGTATTTTTAGATTTAGAGTGCTGATAATAAAATGAAAGAAGCATTTCCTATTTACAATAGCCAGGACATGGAAGCAACCTAAGTGTCCATCGACAGATGAATGGATAAAGATGTGACACATATATACAATGGAATATTACTCAGCCATAAAAAGAAACGAAATTGAGTTATTTGTAGTGAGGTGGATGGACCTAGAGTCTGTCACGTGGAGTGAAGTAAGTCAGAAAGAGAAAAACAAATACCGTATGCTAACACATATATATGGAATCTAAAAAAAAAATAAAATGGTTCTGAAGAACCTAGGGGTAGGACAGAAATAAAGATGCAGATGTAGAGAATGGACTTGAGGACATGGGGAGGGGGAAGGGTAAGCTGGGACGAAGTGAGAGAGTGGCATGGACATATATACACTACCAAATGTAAAATAGATAGCTAGTGGGAAGCAGCCGCATAGCACAGGGAAATCAGCTCGGTGCTTTGTGACCACCTAGAGGGGTGGGATAGGGAGGGTGGGAGGGAGACGTAAGAGGGAGGAGATATGGGGATATATGTATATGTGTAGCTGATTCACTTTGTTATACAGCAGCAAGCAACACACCATTGTTAAGCAATTATACTCCGATAAAAATCTTACAAAAAAAAATGAAAGAAGCATTTCAAATCCTGGCATCAATGCTCATTGTGTAGTCTTCTGTTCCTCAGTCTCTACTTTAGGAAACTGGTACTAATAATAGTTCCTACCCCATAAGGGTGTGGTGAGAATTAAGAGCTAATACATGTAAAGTACTTAGTACAGTCCCTGGTACATTGTACTCTCTCAGTAAATGTTAGTGTTACCATCACTCTCACCATCATCATCATCATCACCACTGCCATCATTTAGAGTTGAATTACATGCCTCCAGTGCCTGTGATGCCCAGACGAAGCTACTGCCCCGCTGCTCTCTGCCATCCTCAGCTGTTCATAATGGCCAGACATCATCCTGCCCACTGGTTTCCTCTTACCCTGCCATCTGCCTCTGGTTATATGAACTTTTCATTACCATCTCTTTGCTCTTATAATTTCAATGAGTACAAAACATGTTAGAATTTTATGTTTTTTACTGTGGAAACATATGGTTTTCCTCTGCCTACCAACTAATTTATCCAACTGAACGGTTCTGTGGTAACACTTGAAACATAACTTGAAAAGGAAACTATCTGTGGGATCTGTGGCGGTTTTTCAATTTTGCAGTAATTCACAGTATCATTTCATTCCTCAGTTTCTCTACCTCTGATAAGCGATAGACAACAATTAATTTCAAGATTCTTTTTAAAGTTATAGTCTTAAGATGAAGAGTTGATAGTTAACTATTGACTTGATTTAGGGATCATAATGGTTGAAAAACTTGAAGTGTTGAGAATCATGTAGAAAACATATTTTTAAAGTTAAAAATAACATTTTTCCTTTTACTCAAAAGAGTAACATGATCGTTGCTGTATAAATCCCTGGTGTGTGTGTATCTTTTATGTCTATATACATATACATGCATAGAAACAAAAATGAGGTGAAACTGAGGTAGTTTTACAGTTTGCTTTATTCCACTTTACAAGGTATTGTAGACATCTATTTCAATCATGTTCAGACAGTTTCCAGCTATTTTTGGCAGCAGAACTAATTTTGCAAAAGGAGCCACCCTACATGAAACATAAAATTCAAGCTTTTGAAGTTGAAGCAGGAATGGGAGATCTAGGGTCCCACTCACTTAGGCTCCCACTGACTTTCTTCCTTCCCTACCTACCTGTGGCCCCTAAGGTACCACCAAGGAAACCTGTGGACCCAAGGGTCATTACAGATGTGCCATAATATTTTTAACCAATCTGTCTTCATTTAGGTTATTTCCAAATACTTCCTATTATAAACAACACTGCAGTGAACTTCTTTATAGTTAATCTTGGCACATATGCTTATATATATGTATATATATATATATATATATATATATATTTCCTTT
>NW_020173964.1:2098672-2127450 GCF_003031525.2 Neophocaena asiaeorientalis asiaeorientalis | reverse complement strand
TTATACAGCAGAAACTAACCACCATTGTAAAGCAATTATACTCCAGTAAAGATGTTTAAAAAATTAAATTTAATAAATAAATAAATAAATAAAATAAAATCCTGGCCAAATGTGTTGGTTAATAGCAAAACTATAAAATTTAGAACCTATACCAGATATTGTTAAATTAATAGAGAAACAGAGACCCCAAAACCATTTTGTTCTTTAATGCTTGCAGAGGACTTCAAAGCAAAGGCCCTATCCTCAAAAAGCTTATATTATACAGTTAAAAAGAAAGAGAAATAAATGTGTAGAAAATCTTGCTCATTCCTATGAATTAGGCTTAGGACAGGTCTACACAGCAAACATTCTTGAAGCAGGAATCCAAAAGAGTCAAACTGGCCTTAATAATGGAGACACTTCTGCAGGCATTGCTGTAGGAGCAGATACAACCCAACCATACAGTGTAGCTTTACCCGCCATGATGATCATACATCTGGCCCACTGGGCACTGGGCTTATGAGTTTAATGGTCTCCCTTCAGTGTGAGGGAGAGTCCTTGAAAAAGCCATCTAGGAATCCGTCCATGAAATCAGTTCCAGCTCCCTCAAAGTGCCATCTTGCTCCTGGTCATCTGCCACATGTCCGGTCCTCTAACCCTGAAATTTTAAGGTGTCAGAAATTTACCCTGGGTGCGGGCTACAGCCTTGGGTGATATAGCAATACAGCAGCATCTCCTTCAAGTTGGATAGAACTTTTCTTCCCTTATTTACTCTTAAAGAAGAGATTGGCTTAATTTTCCCAGTAGGTTTTTATGTCCTTTGTGTTGACCCTTTAGAGGTCCGTGAGGTCTTGGCAGATCTCTCTGCAGAGAGAAACTAACTTGATGAAAAAGTTGGTGTTGGAAACCTTGGGTTCATAGCAACGCTTTACTTTTTTATCCGATTCCTCCTGTTATGGTAGGTGGCTGAGAGTCCCTACACTAGCATGGTGCATGAATTTGAAGTCTTTTAAATTAAACCAAGTAAAAGTCTTTTCATGGATATTTTCCTAGATACAAATCATCCTTCAGGTTCTTGTATGCCATAGATTGCTAGAGCATCTGCAGGCCCAATGCTACCTGTGGGCGGAGTGCTGAACGAACTGAGATTTGGTCATTCAGAGCACACCCCATCCACTTGATTCAGCTCTCCTAAGGATTCTCAACACTGGTGACACACTGGAATCTCTCAGAGAACTTTAGAAGCAGATCTCTGGATCCAGCCTCCACAGCCCCGGATCTTCCGACATCATTGGCCTGGGATGTTGTCTGAGCATGGGACTATTTTAAGAGCTCCCTGGTGATTCCAGTGTGCAGCCAGGATTGAGAATCTGGACTTAACCCACTACTTCTCTGATTTCTTATTTTTGTCTAAGAGTTGGGCTGAATGTGAAGTAGTCACTTTCAGGAAGCTAGAGAAAAATAAAGAGATTGGAGAAGAAATAATTTCTCTATTTTAAGAATGTGTGTTCCACTCTCCTAAATTAAAGCATAAATGTTGGGACAAGATCATCATTCTCTGTCATTAACTTACCTGGAGGGAGGTAAGCATCAAGGCAAGAACAAGGAAGTTGTGGAAGGAGACAGTATGAAAGTAATATCAGTTTAACGTAAGTAATGCCTTCTTAGGGCGTCACTGCTAAATGGCTAGAGTGGTTAGAGCCATCTTTCCAAAGTAAGTTCTTGGCACTTTGGAATAAGGCCACACTTTTTCCTCTGGATCAAGTGCTTCAGTACTTAATTTGTCTGGGATCTCATTGTGGAACTCATTACTAAATCCATCAGGACCCAGAAGGTGTCAGAATGATTTAGCAGTCTTATAAACTTCTCTATATTCTCCAGTAATTCTCATTGTATGCTAAATGCTTTGGAATGACAGGAAGATGTAACTTATCAAAATGACTTTGAAAACATCTTTTTTTTAAAAAAAAAAAAAAGAGGAGAAAAGAGCTATGGAAAGAATGTTCTAAATCCCCAAGTTAATATTGAACTAAGTTAGCATTAAACCTGTTCTCATTCAAGTCCTTGATTGCTTTATTAGAAGTAATTACTTATCTTGATTTAAGAAAATTGGCTAAGGCAGGATACTCACTTTAATGTCTCATTCATACAAACTTTATATTAAGTATCTTAAATGCATTTTAACTTTTAAAGTTTTGCAAACTAGACAAGAACCTGCAGAAATAAGAGGTATGCTCTTTTTTTCATCAATATATTACTCCTATTAAAAATATCATTCCCACTAATGTCATATGGTCTTTTGGTACCTAATGATCTTGGCAAGAACAAATATAACCTTGTGGATTTGGAATCGGGAGAGAATAAGGTCATTTATCTGTGGCGCTGTGGGAGAGACATTTTCTTTTTCAATTTTCTTCCTCCGTTTTCTTATTACAATTACTGTTTGGGTTCATTATGACAACTCCCATCATTATGACTTTTCCAGCTCATGACCTGGAGAAAGATTAATGGTAGAAGAAAATACAGTCTTTGGCATGAGAGCTACAACTAGCTGTTAATATAACATAGCAGAATTACATGATACCCATTTATTAGTTTTATGCTTGTAATGGAGAAGGTGGTACAAGGTATAAAATGTTAAGCTGTAGAAAATGAAATGTTGGCAGGTGGCATGTATATTTCCTTCATTCATTCGCTTATTCATTCAACAAACCTTAAGCATCAATTATGTATGCATGTCATGCACTGAGATAAAAATAAACCCTAATAAGATCTAATCTGAAAGGGATGTGGGGCAGGAAGAATGCACAGGGGATAGGGAAATGGGGGAGCTACTTACCCAGTTTTGCCCATTCTGAAGACTAGAATTTTGATTCTAATTATCTGGCGGGAGCCCCTGGGTCTAGGTGTTTATAAAATTGATAACTAGAGGTTGTTTAAGACAAAGCTTTGTTAAGAATAACTGAATCTATAAATGAAAACTGTATATTTACTCATTCATCTTGTAGTGTAAAAATAATAAAGGCTCCAACAGTGAGTCTGATACAAGCCTCTAATTTCTCCTCACCAGAGAAATTGGTAATCCTTCTTTAACTATTATAACAAAGAGAAAAGTTCTGGGTCCAGAGTGGGTTGTTTTCTTCCAGTGTAGTTGTGTATCTATGTGACGTCCTCCTGTGATGGGTTTGGAGATGACTTCCTTGCCGCAGGTCTCTTATTACTAGCTCCAGAGAGAGATTAGACTTTGTTTCTTAACATTGGGAAGGACTACTCTAGGTCTTGTTTATGAAAGCTCTTCCAAGTGTTCTCTCTGTGGAATTTTGTTTCTCAGTGCTATGGCTTTGGGTTACTCCAAAGCGTTGAAAGCCCTTTGGGGCTTTTAAAGCCCTTTGAAGCAAAAGAGTCATTTCCTGTTTGGAGGTCTGTAAAGACCTTTGTCATAGCTCAGAATTAGGGAGTCCATGACAATTGCTGTGCAACACTATTTGACACCCTCCCTGGTAGAAGTAGGTAGGGAGTAGCTCAGAGGTGTTGCCCTTTAATCACTTCTTGCTTAACATCCTGTAGGTTACACTGCTTGGCACTGGAGATGCAACAATTAAAGAGCAGTGTCCCTGTCCCCAAGGAGCTTATAGTCTGGTGAGGGACTCAGACAATTATAAAATGGTGTGATTAGTGCTATGATATGTGAGGAGTGCAGGTGTGTGGGGCGGGGGCAGGGACGGGGAACGTGCTATAGGATCATAGAGAAAGGTGGCTTAACCCAGAAAGGCTAAAAGCATTTACAACTTTGCTAAATAACACAGTTTTTAAAGCTGATCACTCCAAAATAACCTGGGGACTTTCTCCAAGATTCTGTAGTTCTATATGAAAATATAAACTGGTAAATCCTGTACTATGTTTATCCAGGTAGCATCCTGTTATCATTCAATTTCATTAACTCTTAAAATGTGAGATATATTGATGTGGTCAGGGGAGATTTCCCACAAAGATCCTACCAAAGCTAGGGTTTAAGAAAAAATGACAGTATGCCAGAGAAAACCAAGAAGGGGAGAAGGAGTGTTTCTTGCAGAGGAAATAGCACTCAGAAAGGTCTGGAGATAAGAGGTGGTGGGTTGGGAAAGCTGCGTCTATGCCTTCCGTATGGCAGTGGAGAGGGGAGGGTAGCACCAGGAAGGAATGAGGCTGGAAAGGTCAGCAGGGGTGTGATCATGGAGAACCTTGTGTGCTGAATAACGAGTTAGAGTTTATCTTGAAGGCAGTAGACAAAGGGGAGAGAACCAAAACCTTTGAACAGGAATGGGACAAGATCAGATTTTATCAGATTATAACTCTGGTTATACCTGGAGGATGAATTGGAGGGATGAGACTGGAGACCGGAAGACCCAGGGAAGGCTGAGGCAATAAACTAGGGAAGGGAAGCTGGTGGCCTTTACTTAGGCAACGAGAGTGGAGGATAAAAAGAAATGATGGACTACACAGGTAATTACTTGGACTAGATTTGGTGACCGGCCAAGGAAGGGATAAGGGAGGGGGAAAATCCTACTCAGCCTTGGCATCAGCCGGTGGGTACTGAATCTGTCTCGACCGATCGTTAAGTGCTCAATGGAAGGAAAGAAACTATAACAAACCAAATAAACAGATATGTTCCCTTCCTTTAACATCAATATGACATTTCAAATATTTTTACATCATTTTCTGTCTTTTAAAATTTTATTATTTGTTTTGAACAAGTAATACATTCATATGGTTCAAAATTCGAAAGACCGTAGCAAGGTAAACACCAAGCAGTCTCCTTCCCTCTCGTCTACTTGTTTCTTGTGTGTCTTTCCAGGGTCTTTGTGCAGATACCAGCAAATACAAATACCTATTACCCCTTTCTTCCACAAAAGGCAGCAGCCTACTTTATACTGTGACCTTTACCTTGATCGTTTGTTTTGCTTTGCTTTATTTTGATTTGTTTTTTTTAAACCTAATAGTGTATCCTCCTAACTTTCCACATCAATACAGAGGTTGGCTTCCTTCTTTTCTGTTTACAGCTGCATAGTATTCCATGGTGTGGATGTATCAGAGTTTGTTAAACCAGTTCCTCACTGTGGACACTTAGATTGTTTCCAGTCTGTTTCTATTATAAAAAAATGCTTCAGATAGACATCTTTTATCTTCATCATTTTGTATATGGGCATGTGTATCTGTCAAAATGGATTTGACATATCAAAGGGAAAAGCATTTATAAATTTGAGATATAGCAGTATGTTTTTAAAGTTGATCACTCTAATTTACTGAGGAAATTTTCTTCAAGATACTTTGTATTTATATATATATATATATATATATATATTAACTAGTTTGGTATGGTAGCATCTTATTATTTTCAATTTTGTTAACCCTTAAAATGACATGTGTGCTACATTAAGTTGATATTTTTGTGATACCTGGGAAGGTAACTTAGGATATCCAGAGCACCACAAAAACAGGGCTTGGAGCCACTGAGATTCCAAATTTTAGTAACAATAAACATTTTATGATTTTTCTCCTCCTATTTCTTAAAACACTCATCTTTCTAAGAGATGACAGGTCCCTGATGCTAGCAGGTCATGGGCAGGCAAGAGGAGATACGTTCATTACATGTTCAATATCTTAAGACCGCCTATGCTAGTATTGTTAAAACCAGGTATTGATCAAAATGGAATCAAACTAACAAAAGTTTTTCCTGGACCTGGGATGTTTTGTAGGTAAAATAAGTTTAAGATAAATGTGTCCGATTACACATTTTAGATAAATTTAAAGTAGAAACAAGACAGCTTCTCCCTTTAAATCTCTGCTGCATGAAACCTATTTCTAGTTTAGAACTGACAATGCAAATCCCAGGAAGCTTACTACCCATGGAAGTACATCTGTTCTTTCTATCCATTGGCATGGGTGTTGGACGTTGACATCTTGTGAAACACTTACAATGCCCCTGCCAGCTGGGGCACACAGTATTTCCTTTCTGGCACTCTTGGAGTCAAGGAGCCCTGCCTATCCTAGCTGCAGGTCTTCAGGTAAAGCCTGCTGAGTCTGTGGTAGTTCCATTTGCATTTAAGATTTAGTCAGTAGGAGAGTTGAAAGGAGATTAAATTTCTCTAAGTCTTACTTAAAAGCAGAGATACTGCTTCGACTATGCATACCCTTGAGCCTTCAGCAGGAGAAAAAAAGAGAACAGTGTGGTAACAGGGTGCGGTGTCCTGGGTTTTCCTGCATTTGTAACATAACCGCACCCACCCCTGCAGACCCACCTGGCATCTGGTATCCATCGACCTCCGTTATGCCCAAACTGCCTGCCCCAGATGGTCACAAGGTATGTAACTTGCTTCTCAACATTGAACTGTGACTGCTTCCTCCCTCCCTTGCTCTCCCCGCCATAATTCTGCAAGACAGGGACTCTTCCCTTTCCCAACAGTTCTTAAACCCTGCTGTGCTTCAGAATCCCTGGAGGTGCTTGTTAAATTCCTGGGCCACTTGTCCTGTGTTTCTGACTCGGGCAATCTGGGCCTGGGAATCTGCGTTTTGACCAGCAGGCCCCATCTCCCATCCCAGGTGATTCTGACTTGGTGAGGAGACAACACTTTGAACAACCCTGTGCTGTTTGTGGGGGTTGGGGGAAGGAGGAAGGGGAGGCAGTGTTAGTTTCAGCTCCACCTTCTAGAAGTCCAGGGCTTCAGATAAGTCAATCTAACACCCTCTGCTGCTCTTTCCTCCCCTAAAGCATATGGGAACAGAGAGAAATCGCACTAGAGAGCTTAAACTCCCTGCCCCATTGTCTTTCCTTCTCAGCTGCCTGGAAAACCCCAGCTCTGGATGGCCCTACCGTCTGCCTTCTCTTCCCTGTACCCTGGCCACTGAGGGTGACTAGAGAAAATCACAGACGCAGGCTGACTGCTGGTACTCAACCAAGCTCTCAACACGACAGATACCACAGTGCCCTTCCAGCCAGCTCACTCTCTCATTCTGTGCAAGGACCATCCCAGATGTTCTCCTCAAACTTCAGACCCAGCCTCTTCCCCCACATCTTAACACGTGAACTCACTTTCCACTTCACAGGTAAAATAGGAGCCACAAGAAACCTACAAATGCACCTGTTTTCATGCCCATTTCCTTCTGTTACATTGTCTCTCCTCCTTGCTAAGCCAATGTCTTCTCAGATGCTCTGGATCTCGTTCTGCAGCACTTCTCCCATCTCCTCTCAACCTCTTCCTTTCTGCAGTTATATTCCTACCACCCAGAGATTGCACTGTTAACATATTGCTATATTTCCTTTTAGTCTTTTTTATACATACATAAGCATACATTTTATACATCATTGGGATTTCTATCTGTTAGGGTTCAAACAAGGGGAGCAGAGTCACCATGCTATGGGATTTATTATATGAACTGGACCTTCCACAGTTGTAAGGAGGAAAGTAAAGGTGCACGATGGGGATGTTGGTGGAGCAGAGGAGTCGTTAACCAGAAAACTAAGAAGCCAAGCACGTTATCGTGACTATGCCGGTGGGCCCAGTATGATGTGTCCTTATAAAAAGGAAGCAGGAGATTTGACCGTAGCAGTAGGAAATGTGATGACAGCTGGAGCCATGGGAGGAATGGGTCCTGAGCCAAGGAATGCAGGTGGCCTCCAGAAGCTAAAAAAGGCAAGGAAACAGATTCTCTCCTAGAGCTTCCAGAAGGAACCAGCCCTGCTGACACATTGCCTTTGGCTTACTGAAACGGATTTTGGACATCTGGCCTCCAGAATTGGGAAAGAGTAAATTTGTGTCATCTTAAGCCACTAAGTTTGGAGTTCATTACAGGAGCAAGAGGAAACAAATGCACACATTCAGTGAGAAGGTCAGATCACTAAGGGAATGTGTCTGAAGAAAGCTATTGAAAGCTATCGCCTCTGTGTAGCTGTGTCCTCTATGGACCTGCAGATACATCTGGTGCTGGGCCTGAGGACCGCTGTTGGGTGATCAGCAAGGCCAGAAGCAAGAAATGCTGGACACAGAGCAGAGAAGAGCTGGAAGCCTCTTAGTCACCTCTCGACCTGTCCTTCACTATATCTGGCCACAGATGCCTTCAGAAAGTCATGGTGGCTTTGTCACTTTGGCCTTCTAAATCTCACACAAATTTCTCTTTGGGCCAGCTCTAACCCATGTAGGGAACTGAATTCAGAGTTCTGGGACCCATGATTCCCAATTTCACTAAGTCTACACAGCCTATTCCAACCCATGATCATACAGTCTTATAGGTTTCCATCTGGCTTCCCCCCTCCCCTGTCCCCCCATGTAACATAGCAAGAGCATTTTCCTATATCGTTGAATATTCCTCTAAACTAATTTGGAAGAAATTCTGATAAACCATTATTTATTTCACCACCCCTCTATTACTGGTAACTTAGAATGTTTTCTGTTTCTCTGTATTACAAATGGCACTGCAGTCACTCTCTGTGCATATAAATCTTTGTCAGTATCTCTGACGTTTCTTGGGAATGGATTCCTAGCAAGAGGATTACTGAGTTAGAGGAAGTGGATTTCTACAGATCGTGATGATTCCTGACAAACTGCTTTCCAGAAGTGATGTATCAGCTTTCATTCCTACTAACACTGAGCCCTGGCCCTCATTGAATATTATATTTTCAGTCCTTTCAATGAGGCATTTCTTGGCCTTTTCTGATTCTGATGATCATTATTACTTGAGATTTGGATGTGAGGTTAGTGGGCTGCACCACTCATGTCCAGCTGGCTGATTGGGTTGGAGGCACCTTCTTCCCTTCCCTCTGTGGAGTTTGTACCTTCAGAAGCTGCACTCATGGGAAAGGGGACAACCTCCTCTGATAGGGAATCCAGCATTTCTCAGTCAGTAACTTGGGGGAATATATTGCTTAAAATGAAATAGTCCTCAGTAAACACTGTGTATAAGGGAAACCGCCGTTCTTGTTTCACAAATAAAGAGGCAGAAATAAAATGAGAGCAAATGACTTCAACTATAGCTGGCAAGTCTCTAGCAGAGTCACAGTTAGCATTTACTTTCCTAAAGTTCTCATGATTTAAGACATTTCAAAGTATTGTAGTTATTGCACCCAAAACTAGATTCTGCATCAGACATAGGAAAGGAATGATGTTTGATTCAGTGCTAAAACACTAAAACACTGGTTAATTCCTATTGCAAAGATTTGAATTAATAAGGATAGTTTTATGACACACTATTTTAAATAATCTTTTTGATTCTCAGCTTTACTGTAATAGAAATGAAAAATAAAACACGATTGTCTAATGGAAATGACCCAAGGAGAAAAGCTCTCACACCAGACGATGTTGTGTAGGGAGTGATTAGGCAGTCTAATGTTTTATATTTTCCCAGATTTATATTTCAGCTAAAATGTAATGCTTTGGTGGAGAAGCAGTAATTGGTACATTGAGACAAGAAATTAATACTGAATTATCTTTTCTCCAATCTGCAAAGTGTATTTTTATATACAATCTTAGAATGCTAATAATCTAGTTTCCATTTATCAAAATTAGAGATGTCTAAATTTCTGATGACTGGTTTGCTTTATGAAATCCTATTTTAGAGTTATCAGACTGAGATCTTTAGGGAATTTCTGCATTAAGTAAGAACCAACCAACAAACTTCCATTTAACATGTACAAAATCATAGAAGGCTGAGCTACAAGGGACACAGCAGAGATGATCAGCCGTTCTTAGAGTGGTCCTCAAAACAGCAGTATCAACATCCCTTTGGAAATGATCAGAAATGCAGATTCTTGGGGCCCATCTCGGACCCTATTCAATCCGAAACTCTGGGGGTAGGGCTGGGCAATTTGTGTTTTAACAAGCCCTCTGATGCATGCTGAAGTTTATTTCAGAGCTACTGATCTAGGGTGATGTCTTTTTTCTGCAGGTGGGGATGCTGAAGCCCAGAGAGGTTGGGTTTCATTCCCTAAATCACGTGAGAAGCTAATGGCAGAGCAGGGTCAGACTCCCTAGTCTCTAGACAATTTCAACTGTCTTTATACAACAAGTAGCTTCTCTGAGGTATTCAGTGGGGATGAAAGTGTTTAGCACTTTCTGCCAGTGCAGCCATGCCAGCAATGGGTAGTGTACTCAGAAAGGAAAATTTAGTGTTGAAAGAAGTAACATGTACAAGGCTTAGCCACCTAGTAACATGTACAAAGAAAATTCATCTCTGTGGAACAGCCAGTCAACCCTTCAATGACCTAGAGGAATAAGCTATTATTATACCTCTGGATTGGTTATTTTAATCATAAGCATTAGGGAAAACTATATTGAGATCACAAAAGTTCTCACAGAGGTCTATGTAAAATCTGCCCAGTTGTCTGTCTTATAAAACATAAAAAACTATGTAGCTCTACTCCTTTGGGGGTATTACCTTGTTCAAATGACCTTCCTCACTGGGGCCAGGGAAAAAAGTGGGGGAGTTTTACCACATTGCATCCACACAGTTTATCTCTATGATCTCAAATCAAAGGGAACTATTTCTAAATGCAAACTCTTATCATAATACCAATGGGAACAGAATTTGATGTAACTGATTTTTGTGGTATGTTAAGAATCTCAGAGATGGTAAAGAAAAAACTCAAGTAATTTCTAACTCATATTGTGACCTTATTAAATAATTAAGTTTCTCTTCATTTAATCAAGTTGCATTTCACCAGATGGAAGAAGGGATTTATTTAATTGAACTCTTTTCATAGTCAGCAGGAACATCTTAAGTCTTACAATTATCAAGGATATGATACCTGAATTTTAACGCTTTCTCAGTTCAGCAAGGATCAAATGACCCATGTGGCATTGTCCTTACTAAAATATAGGTCTACCTGTACAATGTAAGCGCATATCCAAAATACCCAAGACACTCGCACTTTTAAGTTGTGGACATGGTCTATGTCTTTAGAAAGACTTGTAGCAAATACCTGTGGAATTCTCATACAAATTCAAATGTACACAAATATGCCGCAATGACATTTCAGGAAAACCAGGATGAGACTGTGTGCAGAACATTATAGACCAGCCCAATAGAAATTGGAATGGAATGTGAGCCACATATACAATTTAAACATTTCTGGAAGCCACATTAAAAAACACACAAACAGATGAAATTAATTTTCATGATAGTTTTATTTAACCCAGAGTATCCAAGTATTATTTCAACATGTCATCAATGTAAAAATTATGAAAGAGGACTTCCCTGGTGGTCCCATGGTGAAGACCCCGCCCTTCCACTGCAGGAGGCGCAGGTTCGCATCCCTGGTCGGGGAACAAAGATCCCACGTGCCGTGCAGCGCGGCCAAAAAGTAAAAATAAAAAAATTATGAAGGAGAATTTACATTATTCCTTGTATTAAATCTTTGAAATCCACTGTGCATTTTATATTTACCCACATCTCAATTCGATGAGCTGTACTTCAAGTGCTCAACCAGCCACAGGTGGCTAGTGACTACAGGACAGGCCAGGTATAGACTCACTAATCCACTGACCATATTTCTAGATGCTTCCCTTAGGCTGCCTTCACCCCAATCCCAGCTTTCAAATTGTCAGGCTTACCCTCTTATCTCTATAAGAAACTCTTTTGAAATGCCCCCGAGGTTTCATTTTCCACCCTATTCTCCTTTTCTCTACATTTTCTCCTTAGGTCCTGAGGCTTTAAAGACTAGCCATATGCTGATGACTCTCAAATTTATCTCTCCAGCCCATACCTCTCCTCTGAGCTCCAGACCCTCATATTCAACTACATACTCAACATTTCCTCTTGGATGTGTAATAAAAACCAAAAATGTAATGTGACTAAAATAAGTACTGATTACCAACCCCCAGTATAATCACCATATTTACGCCCTATAAACCTTTCTCAAGGCTATAAATGGTACCACTACCTACACAGTGGTTCAGCTAAATACTTCTCTTTCCCACACACTCACACCCCACATCCAATTCATCAGCCAGCTCTGTTGGCTCTGCCCCCATAGTGCATCTGTATTCCAATTCCTCTCCACTTCTACTATTATAACCTGAGTCCAAGACACCATCACCTCCCTCTGGATTACTGCAGCTGTCTCCTAACTAGTCTCCCGTCTATAGTCGAGCCGCCATTTAGCAACAAGATTGAGCTTTAAAGCATAAAATATATCTCTCTCTTGCTTACAACTTGTCCACTGGCAATAAGGACAGAAAAAATTATCAGCTTCATTAATCATTAAGGAAATGCAAATTAAGTCCACAATGAGATACCATTTCATACTCACTTAGAAAGGACTATCATAGATAAGACATACAGCAGCAAATGTTGGTGTGTATGCTGAGAAATGGGAACCTCATACATTGCTGGTGGGAATGTAAAATAGTGCAGCCACTTTGGAAAGCAGTTTGACAGTTTCTCAAAATGTTAAACATAAAACCACCATACCAACCAGCGATTCCACTTCTAGGTAGCTACCCAAGAGGAATGAAAACATCTGTCCACGCAAAGACTTGCCTGCAAGTGTTCATAGCAACATCATTCATAGCAGCTGTAAACTGGAACAACCTGCATGTTCCTCAACAGGTAAATGGATAAACAAATCCTGGTATATCCATATAGTGGAACACGTTCAGCAATAAAAAGGCACAAACTATTGACACGTGCTGTGGAAACTTAAAAACGTTACGCCAAGTGAAAGAAGCCAGACACAAGAGACCATGTACGCTATGATTTCATTTACGTGAAATGCTACAAAAGGCAAATTCTAAAAGGCAGAAGTTAGATTAGCAGTTGCAGGGGGACAGGTGGGAACAGGGAATAACTGTAAGTGGGCATGAGGGATCTTATTGGGAGGATAAAAGTGTCCTAAAACTGATTTATGGTGAGGGTTGCACCCCTTAGTTGAGTTATTTAAAAAATCATTGAATTGCGCACCTGAAATAGGTGAATTCTTAGATATGTAAAATATACCTTAATAACAATGTTTTTAAAAATAACTGCCCATTACAGTTAGAATAAGACCCAAACTCCTTACCATCGTTCGCAAAGCTTTACACCCCTACCTAACTCTCAGACCTCAGTTCTTCCTGACCTCCTCTGCTCACTGTATCCCAGCTCCATTGGTCCTGATTCTACACGTCTAACGTGCCAAGTTAAGCTATTTGTTCCTCTGCTAGGGATGCTGTTCTCTCAGATCTTCACACACCTGCCTCCTTCTCAACATCCGGGACTCAATTCAAAAAACTTCCCCAACTGCACCAGAGCCAAAGCAGAGACCCCCCACCTACCACAGTTCAGGTCGTCATCTGCGACTTATTTATTCTCCTCGTGGCAATTACCAGTGCCTGAAATTATCTGTATGTGCTGCTGTGGTCTGAATGTGTGCCCCCATCCCAAATCTATATATTAAAATCTTAACCCCAAAGCAGATGGTATTAAGAAGTGGTGACTTTGGGAGGTGGGTGGTATTAGTGCCTTTACAAAAGAGGTTCCAGAGAGATCTCTCACCCCTTCCGCCACATGAGGACACAGAGAGAAGTCAGTGGCCTGGAATAGGTTCCCTCACCCATCCATGCTTGGCACCCTGATCTCAGACTTCCCGCCTCCAGAACTGTGAGAAATACATTTCTGTTGTTTATAAGCCACCCAGTCTGTGGTATTTTGTTACAGAAGCCCGAAAGGACTAAGACGTGTGTTTGTCACCTGGCTCTCCCTGCTACTCCCCCTGTTGAGGGACTTCCCAGCTTTTGGACCGTGTTCAGAACAGTAATTACTGACACACAGGAGGTGCTTATGAAGCCAGCCTGACTGCCTTGCTGAATGTTCTTTGACATTTATTAAATGCTCTGGGATGAAAATTATCCTTCTGTAAAATAATAGATAATAATTATATCTGTCCTTCCCAACTCACAGGGCTGTTTGTGAGGGCTGAGTCAGAATTATGTGAAAGCACTTTGGACACAAAGCTAGCTGTTACTATTTTACAAGAAGGTTACCTCACGATTCCCTTGGACCATCTTCCTGTTTACATATTGTGGGATCAGGAAAATACTGTAAATGAATGACACTTTCTATACACCATGGTAAGGGAGACAGCGTACAAACAACCATTTTATCTATGTGGTTATTTGAGGAAGCCAATGATCTACTGCTGTGTAGGACAAACAATGCCCTTTCCTGTCACCTAATTCCATAGGTGAAAGAAGGTCTCATACAGCTTCATAGGAAACCAGCTATGCTTTTGGTGACGATGAGGAATCTGTAGGGAAGTAGATCTTTTTGTGTGCCCTTTGCCCTTGCCATGGAAAAGGGGACGTGGACAGAGCACTTGCCATATCTGTTGAGAATATAAAACTCAAAATTCCAAATATAGGGAACTGGACTTCAGAACAGGCTCATTTCACGTAAGTCACTAAATGGTTGTCGGAAGTTAATGACTTTTCACTGCTCCTTAACTAAGCTTCTGAAGGAAGTTGTTTTCCCCCTCCCTCCCTCCCTCCCTTCCTTCCTCTTTCTTTCTTTCTCCCCTCTCCCTCTTTCTTCCTTTCATTTGCAATAATCTTTTTTTTAAGGCTTAATTTTTTAAGAGCAGTTTTAGGTTCACAGCAAGATTAAAAGGAAGGTTCAGAGAGTTCCCATATACTCCCTGTCCCCACTCATGCATAGCCTCCCCCATTATCAACACCACCTCCCCCAGAGTGGTATTTTGGATAACTTATGAACCTATGTTGGCACACCATTATTACCCAAAGTCCACAGCTGACATTACTCTTGGTGTTGTACGTTCTATAGGTTTGGACAAATGTATACTGACATGTATCATTTTTATGTTATCATACACAGCATTTTCAATTCCCTAAAAATCTTCTGTGCTCTGCGTATTCATTCCCTCTGATCTTTTCACTGTCTCCATAGTTTTGCCTTTTCCAGAATGTCGTATAGTTGGAACCATAATATATGTAGCCTTTTTAGATTGGCTTCTTTCACTTAGTCATGTGTATTTAAGTTTCTTCCATGTCTCTCCATGGGTTGATAGCTCATTTTTTTTTAGCACTGAATAATATTCCATTGCCTGAGTGTACCAAAGTTTACTTATCCATTCGCTTGGATACGGAAGGACATGTTGGTTGTTTCCAGGTTTTGGCAACTATGAATAAAGCTGTTCTAAACATCCATGTGTAGGTCTTTATCTGGACATAAGTTTTCAGCTCCTTTGGATAAATATCAAGGAGCATGATAACTGGATCATCTGGTAGGAGTATGTTTAGTTCTGTAAGAAACTTCCAAACTCTCTTCCAAGGTGCACTCCCACCAGCAATGAATGAGAGTTCCCATAACCCCACATCCCCACCAGCATTTAGTGTTGTCACTGCTCCAGATTTGGGCCCTTCTAATAGGTGCCTAGTGGTATCTCGTTTTTTTTGTGTGTGTGGTATGCAGGCCTCTCACTGCTGTGGTCTCTCCCATTGTGGAGCACAGGCTCCGGACGCGCAGGCTCAGTGGCCATGGCTCACGGGCCCAGCCGCTCCGTGGCATGTGGGATCTTCCCAGACCGGGGCACGAACCCGTGTCCCCTGCACCGGCAGGCGGACTCTCAACCACTGCGCCACCAGGGAAGCCCCGTATCTTGTTTTAATGTGTACTTTCCTGATGACATATGAGATGGAGCATCTTTTCAAATGCTTACTTGTCATCTGCACATCTTCTCTAGTGAGGTGCCTGTTTAGGTTTTTGGTCCAGTTTTTTATCTTGTTGTTTTCATATTGTTGAGTGTTAAGAGTTATGTGTATGTTTTGGATAATAGTCCTTTATTAGATGTGTCTTTTTCCCCCAGTCTGTGGCTTGTCTTCTAATTTTCTTGATACTGTGTTTTGCAGAGCAGAAAAACTTAATTTTAATGAAATCTAGCCTCTCAATTTTCTTTCATGGATTATGTCTTTGATGTCATATCCAAAAAGTCATCACCATACCCAAGGTCATCTAGGTTTTCTCCTATGTTCTAGTTTTGTAGTTTTAAATTTTACATTTAGGTCTGTGATCCATTCTTAATGGTGTTAATTAAGTTAACTCCATTAAGAGTTAACTTGAGTTAATTTTTGTGAAGGGTATAAGGTCTGTGTCTAGACTCATTTTCTTTTTCTTTTTTTTTAAGATTCATTTTCTTGCATGTAGACGTCCAGTTGTTCTAGCACCATTTGTTGAGAAGACTATCTTTGCTCCATTCTTTTTCTTTTTTTAATGTACATCTTTAGCAAATTTGCTGAATATTCTTGAGAACTATTTTAAAAGCTATCAAAATGCTGCTTCCTCTCAAACTAAAATACAATTTCCCAACTGTCTTATCACTTTAGAACTTTAATCCCCTTATAAATTCTTTAATGCAAGAAGTTCCTCACTCTTAAAGTCTTTTTTTATTGCTCTTTAGCTTGAGTGTTAGTTTTTCTAGGAACAAAATACTCTGTTCAAAATACCTTTCCCTTAAAAATTTGAGGAGGTTTCTTAGTGTCAGTTAGCAACCAGTGTTTCTGCTGAGAAGTCTGATGTCATATTGATTTTTTTTTTTTGTGGTACGCGGGTCTCTCACTGTTGTGGCCTCTCCCCTTGCAGAGCACAGGCTCCGGATGCGCAGGCCCAGCGGCCATGGCTCACGGGCCTAGCCACTCCGCAGCACGTGGGATCCTCCTGGACCGGGGCACGAACCCGTGTCCCCTGCATCGGCAGGTGAACTCTCAACCACTGTGCCACCAGGGAAGCCCTGTGACGGTTCTTAATATTCTATTATTCTATATGGAATATAAATGCAGCCATCATAGGGAAAATAGTGTTCAAATTTTTGTCCTGTAATTCTTGAAAAGAGATAGTTCTTTTATGTGGTTCAGGGCTGGAGGTAGAGGGCTTTCTAAAACAGGCTGCTTGGAGAATTAACCTTATGTCAGTAACACCTTTATAAATTCTAGACATTTTAAGGGAAGAGAGATCATTAGAGAAGGAAAGTGGTCATGCTTCTCAACTCTGTGGTCTGGGAACCAGTCAAAGGAATAATAATGTTGCAGCCAGAGTAATCAGAGCAGATATGGCTAATAGGTTTCAACTTGAGTTGAAATAAATGATTGATAGGGGCTGCCTGGAGCACAGCTGTGTTGGAAAAGATTTTGAGGCCACATCTGGGTTCACAGGACAAAGTGTGATTAATGATGTCTGCCAAGGTTGTGAGAGGAGGTAGTGGTGGTAGCCATGCCATGTATTTTTAATCCCTGAATAAGAATCTTCTGATGAATAGAACTATTCATCCATGAGGTTGCCAGATTGCAGTTGGAAGATTATGGGCATATTCTGACAGCATGGAGATAAGATGCTAATGCTATTTGGACTGATTTTATTCCACTTGTAGTCAGTATGATTTCCTGACACTCCAGAGCTAGTAAGTTGGAGAATAAAATATGTCATATCTGTATGCCTACTGCTTGGTTCAAACTCAAGCCAGGATCGTAATGCTTCCCAGTGCAGACACAAACAGCATGTTACACAGAAAAATGGGGTATTAGGCTATTCAAATGATCATTCTAATAATAAACTTTCTGTGTCCCAGAAGACAGGGTTGGATTCTTTTTCACTTGCTTTATTTAATGCTTTGTTCAGTCAGCATAGAAATATATAAAGAAGAGAGTGATATTTACCCACAATATTTCCAGAGATAAATATTGCTAATAATTTGGTTGAGAAGCTTCTAGACTCTTTTCTATGTATATGTTTAAGTTTAATGGGATCATACCATGCATACTATTCTTAGCCTAAATTTTTCATTTGATGAAGTCTAGACCTCTTTCTAAGTTAACAATAAAGATGACTGCATTTTAGTATCTAATGGGTCAATAATATTTTACGGTGTGTATGTACCATCATTTATTTAATCACACTTCATAGATTGTTTCTCATAGTTTGGTATTACAGCAACACCTTGATAAATAACCTTGTGCATAAGGATTTGTTTACTGATTATTTCCTTAGAGTAATTTTTTAGAAGAATATTTGCTGGGACAAATTTATAAATTTTTATTTTCATTTTAAGAGTTTTTATAATGTCTTCCAAAAGGTGTTAACAATATACTCCATAAATCTTAAAGAGAGTTACATGGAAAACACAATTATTAGGATCACTACTCTGAGTGAAGAGCCTGAAGTACTCCATACCCACGCACTCACACAGTCTCTTTTCCTAACTGATAATATTATGTATCTTGATTGTCGAGACCATTATAATTCAAAACTGCAGCATCCAATTTAGAAGTAGGCACTTGGGGCCTATGGAGTGGAGCCAGATATGATCACAGGGGGTTGCTTTATTCTACAGACCAAATGCTCCATGGCTCCAGCTGTCCCGACACTGCTGAGCTCTCAGGAGGGACCAAGCATTTTTTTTTTTTTTTTGCAGTACACGGGCCTCTCACTGTTGTGGCCTCTCCCGTTGCGGGGCACAGGCTCCGGACGCGTAGGCTCAGCGGCCATGGCTCACGGGCCCAGCCGCTCCGCGGCATGTGGGATCTTCCCGGACCGGGGCACGAACCCGTGTCCCCGGCATCGGCAGGCGGACTCCCAACCACTGCACCACCAGGGAAGCCCCAAGCATTCTTTCCTGTACTTCCTAGAACATGCTGGGCTCGTGTGGACAGATTATGCAGGCCCTCGGTTGCATTGTGCTGATTCATCTCTGCGGTTACCTGCAGGCCTGCAGAGTTTGGGAGGCTGGGAAATAGAGGGCTGGTGAAGTCTGGAGGAGGACGAGGCTGCAGTTCCCCAGATGAGGGGCAAGGCAGAGTGCCTCTCCTCAGAGTGAACGTGATGAGTTTTGAGTTAGTGACCTCCTTCAGGGAAGACTCAGCCTTTAATGGGTCAGCGCAGTGCTCTTTTACCTAGATGCCCTTTCTCTATTTACCATGAGATTCTTCTCTCATCCTTTACCATCGTTTTCTTTGTCCTTGAAGTACTTTTTGACCTTCAAAATGTCCCCTTTGTCATTTGTGGCACTTGAGCAAGTGTTCGGTATAAATACTGGAATAAATAAATCACAGTTAATATTATCATAAATTGTAGTCAATAGTATCCATAAAAAGTAGGAAACTAAGCTTCAAGTAATCTATACCTACACATTTTAGGGGGAAAAGTTGTCTTTGTTTAATTTTCAAGTAATAGCAGGAATATTTAATGATTCCAGCTTCAAAGGTTTCATTCTTCCTATAATTTTTGTTGTGTTGTTGCATTTTAAAAATTGGTAACCAGAGCAACGAGGACAACTACCTCTGCACATTGGAATGCACAGTGAGCCAGAAGGCATGATGGGAGACTGTCAGCTCACCCAATTCGCAGGGCGAGTCTCCAAACACACCCAGTCTGAGTAGGTGACATGAGCAGTCATTATCAGTGATAACTGAGTTTAGTTTCAGACCTAGAAAATCCTAGTGGCAAACACACACACACACACACACACACACACACACACACAAAATCTCCCATGAGACTAGAAAAAAGTACAATTTTCATATGCCATTTGTTTTTTAAAATGATGTTAATAGTAGAATTTTTTTTTCTTTTCTTACAAAAAGAAAAAGACTTCAAGGGTAGGAAAAAAACTCCAAATGATGGAGAAGTTAGAAATGTACTGAAATTTAGTTCTGGAGATTTTTCACTCAGTTTTGCATTGGGAACTCGTAAACTTTTTTTCTTTGTTTACAAAAGTAATACATATATGCCTATTGCAGAAAATGTATGTATAAAAGTTTGAAAAGGAGAATAACAATAACTTACATTCCTATCATCTAGATACCACTCAAATACAAGCAGTTTTGTTTCTTCTTCAGTATATATACATATATATATGACTATATACACACATAATATCTCCTCTTTATCTTCTGAGTTTGGATCAGATTTTATACATATTTTTGTATCTTGTTTCCTTTACGGAAAATTTTATCATGACAATTTCCTCAAATTATTTAATATTTACTTAGCAACTATTTTTGAAGTGCTTACAATGTGTCAGGTATTTTTCCAGGCACTTGGGATATATCTAATTAAAAAATAGACATGGCCCTTGCCCTCTTGGAGTTTGTAGTCGAATGAGAAGACATGCAGTTAAAAAGCAACTATAATGGAATGAGGTAGTAGCATAACATGGAATAGAAAATATGAGAGTAGCACCTATCTGAGAAGACTTTCTAGAAGTGAGCAGATAGCTAAAGGATTAGTAGTGGCTAGCCTATAAATATGATTGCTTTAATGGCTTCATAATATTTCACAGTATAAACATGCCCCAATTTAACTAGTCTCTTATTATTGGGCAGGTAGGGTGTATCTGATTCCTTGCCATTATAAATACTACTGTAATGAAAAAGCTTATATTTAAATCTTTGTTAAATTGCTGATACTTGTATCAGATTCCTAGAAATTAAACTACTACGTGAAAGAAAACAAACCTCTTGATATTTCTTAATACATACTGCTGAATTGCTTTCAAGAAAGGTTACACTTCTCTACACCCACACCCGAAGACATGATGGTACCCATGAAGCTATTCTCTTGCTGCTACTGAATATTATCATATAATAAAAAACACCAAATCGATAGGCAAACAATATATTTAACTGTGGTGTAATTGATCTTTCTTTAATTATCAGAGAGACTAAATATTCCTTTTCACATGTATTGGTCTTTTGGGTTCTTCTTTAGTGTAATTATCTCTTTATGCCTTTTACCTAATTTTCTATTGGAGGTTAAGGAGGTTTTTTTTTGTGGGTTGATTTTTGAGAGCTATTTTTATATTAGGGATTATTTGATGTGTGTGTGTATGTTGTGTGTGTGTCTGTATGGTTTTAGGAATGATTTGCCCTCCAAAAGTAGCACATTACTTGGATCATTTGGAGGTATGGTTTCCTGTCATCATCCCTCGCTACGAACAAGAATGGAAGGTTATTGAACGAGCATGGATGCTGAGCAATGTTGGTAAAAGGGTAAGCAGTCAGGCCATAATCTTGCTTTAGATTCTCCTGTTCCAAATGAATCAGCGTGGGAAGCCCTCTGAAAAGAATGTCAGAAGTCTCATGCTGGACAAATACGAAGGCAGGTAGGGATTTAAGATGAAGTGACCCTTTATTTACTGATTCACTTAGGTCCATTTCCTAACTACACAAAGTCAGGAAAAGAAAATGCCCACCTGAGAGTAGCACCCATCTGCAGTGGAGGACCGGTCGTGGGTGTTAAGCCCCAGGGCCAAGTCTGTAGGTCTCTCTTATCAATCCTGGAGATGAAGTTTGGGAAGGTATCTCACCTGGGAGAAGCCATTGTGGGGCTTAAGAAAGAAGTGGATGTTTAGTCAGTCATCAAAATATCACAAGCCTAGAAGCTTCAGCCTAGGGACCAAGGAACATATATGGGGAATCCTTCATCTACCATATTGTCCAAGAGAGATTTTGCTTTAAAGTCTGGATCAGAGAGCCTAATTTGATTGGCCTCGTGAGTTTTAGAAAAGAACTAGAAATCCGTAGGAGTGCTGTTAAGTTTTTATCTGGGACTTAGCCCTAACCTAAGGATAACTCTAACCCAGAAAATCACCTTCTGCTTCAATTGTTGGCCCTATACTTGAAATTTTAAAATTCCTTATTACCAGGCTATAAGTTGATTTGATTCCTTTTTCAATAAATAGGAACAACACTATCTATATAGAGTTTGGTGTTGTGCTATTTAACTTGACATCGTTTTCCAATTTCATTATCTTCAAAAATATGTCTTTTAATGATTGTATAGTTTTCCACTAAATAGGCATATCACATTAAATTGACCAATTTCTAAATTATCTACTGTTTTAAAAACTAATTAACTCTATAATGAACACCTGTATGCATAACTCTTTTTTATGCATTTCTTATTATCTTCTTAGGGTGAAAATTAGAATTGGGCCAGCCTGGGGAATTTTATCCCAAACATTTATATTTTAAAATGGATATCACACTGTACATATTGATTTCCACCCAGATTTTTCACTTAGCAGATTGTGAGCATTATTCCATATCATTAAATATTCATTGAAAACATGATTTTTCTTTAGTGGCCATATGATAATTTCGTTTTATGATAATTTAATTTTTAAAAAATGTATCATCATTTATCACTTTTTTAGCCATTCTCGATTATTAAATAATCCAGTTATTTCTACTTTTGTGGTGTTATAAATATTGTTACTGTGAACATCTTTGTATAATATTTTATTTAATTACAAAAACAGAATAGAATAATGAACGTTCTCATCCTATTATCCAGCTTCAACAACTATCAACAGATGCCTATCTTGTTTTGCTTATAACCTCCAAATCCCCACTCCCCAGAGGATTATTTTAAAGCAAATAGCCCAGAACATTTTTGTCTTATAAGGCACAATAGGAAAATGATCGTATGAGGCAGATAACATTTCATGGTCTTTTTGTTGAACATATCTGACATTTTTAATTCAGTAATTTACTAGAGAAAGTGTTATAAGACTCACCAGAAGTAGAAAAGAACATTGTTGAAAATGTGGTTCTCAAATAAGCACACCGTTCTTAACTTTAAGTAAATTAATTAAAATTAAATAAAATTTAGGTTGTGCCTGATTGTCTGAGGACAAGGAGTCATCACTGGTACTTTCCAGCCAAAGACTGTCTGAAATAGAGGAAGTAAGTGTGCTTCCTAGATAAACAAACGTCACCTCTAATCTCCACAAATTGTAAAGACAGAAAATGTTGAAATTAACTAGAAGACGTATTTACTTTATAAATGATATACCATTTTCTATAACTTCATTTTGTGCTTTTAGCACTGAAGCTAGGAAGGAAAAGAGTGAAGGAGTGGTTCATATGAGGAGATGGATTTTTCAGGGTGATCCTCTAAAGTCAGTAAAGAGGCCTTTTAGAGTGTGGTGTGCCACGTACCCACCCACTATGAGCCATGGGAGGGAGACCCCGGCGATAAACACATCCGCAAAATATTTAAGTATGTCATAGATCAGGTGTCAGCCGCAGACGTTCCCCCTTTTGGTAAGCCAGCTGAATCTTCCCTGTACAGAACATTGTCAGCCACTTCCTCATGCACACACTCCAGTGTCCTCCAAGAGGCCCCTTCCCTAGCTTCTGTTAGTCAACAAATACGTATTAATAATTCACAGGGGAGACAGTAGGCACTGCTTGTAAATTGCTTCACTCACCATAAATATTACAACAAAAATATTTTTTCCAACCGTAGGACGAACATTTCCTTAGTTCTGGTTTTGAAATCATCTATATGCTTCCTCCTTTTCCCTCACTGACTTTAAACACTTCGATCTCTCTTTGAAGCAATCTGATTCAGCTTTTTTCTTCCCTTGTTTTCTTTAGTAGCATTTTATTTTCTTATTATTTTCTCCCACCATTCTTTTATTTTCAATAACTTTATTTGCCCAACTTTGCCATATTTGTAGTTCGCTACCTAAGATTTGATTGGCTCTTACCTCCTCTCTATCTTCTCTTCCTTGTGAAAAAACAAAACAAAAACACTGCCAAGGGCATGTATTCACCCTTAAAATTATTGCCTTGCTTTTCTGCTAGAGGAAAGTTAGCCCAACTAGGGTGACATTATTTTATATCTCTTTTTTAAAAATCCAAGGCTCTAACTAGAAAAGGTAATTTTGATAAGCTTTATTTTGTAAACCTAGCCCATTTTGAAAGCAGTTTTACATATGAAGTCATGATTCAGGATTGATTACTAGATGAAAGATGTTTCCTCAGTAGAGAGGGTTGGCAAGGTGGTAATATGGAGAACTTTCTCTTAGTCTAGAGAAGAGGTTTTTTAGGGCATTTATGCTGTAATTGCTGATATACTACACGTCTCTCTCTATTTCTCTCTCAATCTCTGCTAAGATTTCTGGAAAAAGAAGAGAAAAAGAACAAGGATATGCTCTAAAAAGAAGAGAGTTAGAATTTGTTGGAAATTGCTTTAACAGTACCCTGGAAAAATCAGCAGTTACAGGAATATTCCTTAATCAGAAATTGTCAAGGTGTGTCATTTGGGGAAAGTGGTCCAGAAATTTGAGGTTTGAATTTTGGGAAGGTAAAGGGTGTGTTAATTCAATTTAAACTCAGAATAAACCCAGGGTTAAATTAAGCAATGATTAACAACAAAGATTATGAGAAAGGAGGATGTAGTTTTATATTTATTTAATCTTATACTGCTTTAAATTACATCCTAATTATGTGTCCCATTTAAACAGCAATTATGTAGTAATATTAATAAGTATTTGTGCTTTTCTGATTTAATAAAGAATTTTACTTTCATGTAAAGAATGATAATTACAGGGGAAAACACACTAATCTTCATTTCTCATTTAATAATGCCTATGGGACATCATTTTTGGGGACAGCAAAGCCATAACCACCAACAACACTATGATGGTTGATACTATTTATAGTTTAAATGTTTATAGTTTAAGTCCTAGTAATGGAATAGGGTCCTTTAAAGATTGACCTTGGAAACCCAAATTTACAAAAAGATAGAAAATGTTAGGCCAACTCAGTTGCCTTTCTCATAACAAATAACCATCAGCAAATATTTAAAATTATATAACTTAATTATTTGCTATGTACATAACCAACAGAATTGGATAATACTTTAAAAATATTTTCTGATGGGGCTTCCCTAGTGGCGCAGTGGTTGGAAGTCCGCCTGCTGATGCGGGGGTCGTGGGTTCGTGCCCGGGTCCAGGAGAATCCCGCATGCCGCGGAGCGGCTGGGCCCGTGAGCCGTGGCCGCTGGGCCTGTGCGTCCCGGGCCTGTGCGTCCCGAGCCTGTGCTCCGCGGCGGGAGGGGCCGCAGCAGTGGGAGGCCCGTGTACCGCAAAAAAAAAAAAAAAAAAAAAAAAAAAAAAAAAAAAATTATCTGATGTAATTTTTTTTCCTGGAAAAATCTTAGTTGTCCTGTTTTCTCCCTATTGTATCAATGGCATTTATTGGTCAAGAAATGGTGAATGATACAGTCTAGAATAAAGCAATGTTCACTTTCAAGAAGGTTATTAAAATACAGAGCAGAGACAGTAGTCTGAAAGCCTAAGACATTTTTGATTTTCAAGAGATCTTAAGGCTCTTAAGAGAGGATAGGTTTGGGGAGAGATTTTGAAAACTTGGCTTCATGTATGAAATTCTTTGATCTGAATTGGTATTGAGTAAGAAATATACAACAGTATTTTTTCCTTCTGGTATAATAAGAAATATATAACAAGACATAATAAGAAATATATAACAGTGTTTTTTCTTTTTAGTATAAAATTAGAGAATTTCTACCATGAACTCTTGGGAAGCTCCATGTCCACTGTGGTTCTTGGGTGGTAGAGGAGGAATGACTGAGGGAGATGTCTAGGGTTCCCAGGATTCTGGCCACCATAGTGGAGGATAAGGTAAGTAGCAAGGAGGGAGTGACTAGCAGACCTGAGAGAGAACAAAGATGATTCAGGTTGTGTAGATCAACAACTGCAGGCCACGATGGGGCCTCAAATGTTAGCAGTGGATACAATGAAGACACAGGTTGATGCTCAAGATCTGGAGGAATGAGCTCCACCCAAGCAGAATTCAGCACATGCAGTGGACGCTAATGGGAAACAGATTCCCTGCCAGGACCATACATCAGCACCCCTGGGAACCCATATAATATTGGATTTGAGCATGTACTTAAAAAAAAAAAAAGGAATGTGTTTTAAAATAGAAAGAACTACATTACATGAACGATGGCAAGATTAAATCTGCCATCAGCAGGAATGGGAACCAGATAGTTCCTTTCAGTTAACAAAAAATAGTTTTCATTTTACATATCTGAGTCTTGTAACTATGTGAAATTCGCAACATAAGCAATCACTACCCGCAAAGAACTGGAAGCTTTAGAGAGACCTTAGTTTTCAAATACTTGCCCTAGACCACAATTAAATGGATGTCAGAGATATTCTGATTGTCTACATCAACATTATGCTTTTTGGGCCTGATTTATCTGGCCCCCACATCATTAGGCACAGTTGATTCCCCCCTGATCCTTGAAACAGCCACTGACCTTGAACTGACCAAGGCAGTTCCCTTGCCTTTTCTCTGATCCTTCTTTTCCTTTGAAGGACACTCTTCCTTTGCCTTAGGGTTCTTGCCTAGGCTCCCTGCCCTTCCCACCCCAGTTTCTGGGGAATCTCATCCCTGCTGATGGCTTTCACTATCATCAAGTGCTGATGACTCCCAGATCTAACTCTGCAGCCCACTTCTCTTTACAGAACCTCAAATTTACATACTCAGTTATCTCCAGGATAATTCTGCATCGATATCCCACAGCCTATAAAACTCAGCATTTTCAAATTCATCTCTTTGTGTCACACTGCCCTGCACAAAATAGATGCTCAAATATTTATTGTAGACACAATATATTATAATTGCCTGTTTTTTTCATCTTTCTCCATCAGACTATAAATATCTATGAGCAGGAATTCGTGTCTTCCTCAAAATCTGCTGCTTCCCCAGCATCCAACACAGGGTCTATATGACTTAGTAGATGCTTCAGTTAATACTGCTGGAATGATGAGAATAGAGAATAATTGCTTTGGAATTTAAAAGAGAGTTGATTCTAGGGAGGTCAGGGGGGGAATTTGTGGGAATGTTCTAATTACTACTGTTGCTTAACAAATTACCTCCCCAAATTAGTGGCTTAAAATAATTGTTTATTTTGCTCCTGATTTGGGGTCGGGAAGTCGGGCAGGCTTTGGTGGAACAATTCTTTCCTAGGGCGTTGACTGAGGCAGTCATCTGAAGGCTCTATGGGCTGGATATCCAGGATGTCTCCTTCCTTGCTGGGCAGTTATGCTAGAGCTCAGCTGGGCTGTAGACCGGAGTATCTAGATGTAGTCTCTCCATTGTGGTAGTCTCAAAGTATGTGAACTTTTTACTTGGTTCCTGGTTGGCCCCAGAGCAAGCATTCCAAGACAAGCAGGTGGAAGGTACATGACCATTTCTGGCAGAGTCTTGGAAATTATGCAGCATCCCCTCTGCTGCATTCCATTGGTTAAAAGAGAATCCCTAAAGGTCAACCTACATTTAAAGAAGGGGACCTAGACCCCACCTCTCAGTGGGAGAAGTATCAAAGAATTGGAGGACATGTTTTACAATTGCCACGAAGGGGTCTGGATTTTAGTTGAGTTTCGGCAAATACATAGAATTTGAGTAGTTGTAAAACTTGAATGGGTGGCAAGAAGGGCTAAATAGGCTCCTAGGTGCATTGAAACTTATGGCGGAGAAGACTGACCTAGCGTCTGAGTCACAAACGATGAATAATCCAATTTGGCATGAGTGTAAGATCTGTGGAGTGAGACTTGGAAGGTGAACCTGGAAAGATATGGAGCCTTGCATGCCAGGCTAAGAATGTTGGCTTTTATCTTACTGATTTGTTAGAGAGTAGCATGATCAAAGCAGTATTTCTGGAAGATTAATCTGGTATGGGGATACAAGATAAATTGGAAGGGCTGAACTTTAAGCTAGGAAATCATTTAGAGAGCTATTGCCATAATCTTTTTGGTGATGGGGACCAGAGGCGGGGGAGCAGAAATTAACATGGAAAAGAAGCAGTGAATGGGAAAGTTACACGAAGGAAAAATCAACAAGACTTGATGACTGACTGGCTATGGAGGGAATTCTGAGAGCTGGAGCATTGTCTGCTTCCTATGAACGCAAAACAACGTGGCTCAGGCTTCCTTTGCCAGTGGTGATCTGAAGAATTCCTTATCGCCTGCATTAGGCGTCTAATGGAATAAGTACAATTAATCTTCATCCAAGTGATATAATATGTAATATTGTGCTTTGAAATTATGAACTACAATGGTTGGAAGAAAACATCAAGGGGACACTGTTTTAAAAATTTCTCCTTTGTCTCTCTTCTCTGCCACCTGCTTCATGAACATCATATGCTGAATCCTTATATTAGATACCACCATAATCGTTAATCTATTTATGTTTTTTTCTTTATGAAAACCACTCAAGGAAAAAAACAGTACAACAATAACAGCAAGAACAGCAAGAAACACCAATTGTGCTTCATACTATCTGCCATTTTACTCGATTTGAGAAGACCTCTTAACTTCCCTTGTTGATCATCCATATTTCCATTGGCATGAACAGGCTGAGCTATGGAAATCACTCAATGTTTTTATTTATGGCCTATTCCACAGCTTTGAAATTAAGTTTACATCTGATGTTAGTAGATATTCATTACCTTTCTAAAAGTGCCATTTATTTAATTTAAAAAACTGATTGCTTGGGGACTAGATGGCAAAGAAGGGGACATTTCACACTCGGATGGTTGACCCTGTTCATAAAATGCTACATTTAGACAGGCTCCTATATTTATGGGTTTACTGCTACGTCTACAAGTGGGCCGGGCTAACTCTCCTGGGCTCCTTTGCATCTTTCTGATTTAAAACAATTGTTATCTTGTTTCTAGAGTAAAGCTTTTGTGTTCTGCAAAAATAATATGCATGTTGACAGCAAGACATAAATAATGAACCATCTAAAGCGACATTCCATCTAGCTAACACAATTTGAGAGGATTATTTATATTGGATTTTTTTTTAAACACAACAAGTGGAAAGAAGAGAAGAGGCAACCTACTAGAAATGAAAAACTAAGTAGTAAACAAGTTGTTCTTCACAAAGAACTTCCCGCAACGTATGCCTGTGAGGCTCGGAAATCGTTCAGTCCTAGAAGTTGTAAGCCAAGTCTTCTCCGAGG
>NW_020173964.1:2087292-2098550 GCF_003031525.2 Neophocaena asiaeorientalis asiaeorientalis | reverse complement strand
TATATAGATCTATAATGCCTTTCTGTTGGGGAAATGAAAGTACTTTCAAAACAATCTCATAACATTTCGATGGAGGAAACAATGGCAGGTTTTATATTACTCCCATCATACAGGTGATGGAAGCCCTGATAAATGGAGTTGGTGACAAAGTCACAAATAGACGCTAGGCTTTCTGATGTACAGCTAGGACTTCAGTAGTTAAATGAAAAATATGTTTCTGTTTTGCTCAGCCCTTTCTCATCTTGCAGAGAGAACCTTTCTTGTCAGTTTTAACCCTTCCTCATTCCTACACAGACATGTATTGCCCTCACCCCCAAAAGATAGGGCTGTTGACTCAGATTTTAAATTTGAATCTCATACTACAAAATGATATCATAGTCAATAAGTGCTAAGATCAAAAAAAAATTAGTTGGAGTGTACCCCCCTTCCCAACAACAGCTTTATGATCATAAACAAATGGACTATATGTTTGGGTAGTATAGTAGTTCATTACTGTTTGAGGATCACATGCCCTTTTGGAAATCTGATAAAAGCTATAGATGACCCCCGAGAAAGATGCACAGCCACATTTACAAGGTCTCCTGAAACCAGTACCTTCTTCAGTGGGTTCATGAATGGTCTACATAAGAATCCAATGTACAGATCTTCCTTTACCTACGATGGGGTTATGTCCTGATAAACCCATCATAAGTTGAAAATATCCTAAGTTGGAAATGCATTTAATACACCTAAACTACAAACATCAGAGCTTAGCCTAGCCTCCTTTAAACATGCTCAGAACGCTTACGTTAGCCTACAGTTGGGCAAAATCATCTAACACTAACCCTATCTTATAATAGAGTATTGAATGTCTCATGTAATTTCTTGAATATTGTACAGAAAGTGAAAAACAGTTTATATGGGTACAGAATGGCTGTGAGTGCATCGGTTGTTTCCCCTTGTGATTGCGTGGCTGATTGGGAGGGAGGTGCCCAGGATCACCAGAGAGTATAGCCTGGGAAAAGATCAAAATTCAAAATTTGACATATGGTTTCTACTGAAAGCGTATCGCTTTTGCACCATCGTGAAGCTGAAAAATTGTAAGTCGAACCGTCATAAGTTGAGGACCATCTGTCATAACTCAAGAGAGAGACTTTGGATTAAATCCTAGCCCCACCTTACTGAGTGACTTTGAGAAAAACTAATTTCTCAACACCAAATTTTTATCTATAAATGGAGACAGTACCATTGAATTGGGTTATGGAGGAGATTAAATACATAATGCATATAAAGCATTTGGCACAGTGTCTGGCACATAGAATGTGTTCAGTATGTGATAATTCTTTCCCCTTATGAGATATTTAGCAGGGAAATGACTGATGTTGGGAGCAAGCATCCTGAAGCTGATACTCAGGCCCACTTCAACCTGATGGCTGAGAACATTACGCCAGGGGGCAGGTTAGCATAATTAATCAAGGGCTGGAGCCTTTCAAAGTCTAAATCATTCTAGTTTACCCTGTTAGCCAAATCTTTTGACACTCCTTCTACATTATGTTGGTTCCCCATGGTGTGAATCCCATCTTCCCAGGATAGAACGCAAAGCCCCAACGTTTCTCAGTTTCCTTTGCCTCCAGGGAGCATGTGACTTAGGTTCTGCTAATCAGATGCACATACAGAGATATGGATACAGGAGTGATTTATGTGAGGAAGCAGGTGGGGTGCAGGGCATCTATTTTGCATGCACAGATGGTGGGAGTGGCGCTGTAGTTCTGGAATCACCAGGAGCAGCAATTCCCTCCCCAGCCAGTTCTACATTGGGGTTCTGGGGATTGTTTCTGGAAGCTCACTCCACAGCCTGTTTCTTTAGTTCTTCTAAAGACTCTGTGAGGATTCTAATATCTTTTAATAAATCACTTCCTACTTTAACCACATAGAATTGATTCTGTGGTTGGCAATGAAGAACCCTGAGTTGGGGGCTTCCCTGGTGGCGCAGTGGTTGAGAATCCGCCTGCGGATGCAGGGGACACGGGTTCATGCCCCGATGCGGGAAGATCCCACATGCCGCGGAGCAGCTGGGCCCGTGAGCCATGGCCGCTGAGCCTGCGCATCCGGAGCCTGTGCTCCGCAGTGGGAGAGGCCACAACAGTGAGAGGCCCGCGTACCGCAAAACAAAAACAACAACAAAAACCCTGAGTTGTACGATGCTGAAACATCCCATTATCTCACGTCATCTTCCTCCCTGACACCGCGATTTTCATGCATTAATTATGCAACATGGTTAAGTGTAATAAAGGGTCCTAACATTCTTATATAAGAATGGAGTTTCTGTAAGAATGAGGCTTTCTATAAATAAGGGTACAGACTCTTCCCACCCTGTGTAGGGTCCTGAGTGGTGTCCTTGGGTTGCCAGCAGGGAGGTTCTTGTAGCCTTTCCTGCCTTGCCAGCAGCCTGGACCAGCAAGTAGTCATAAATGTTCCTCAAGTGTTCCTTCTACCTTATTCACATCACATGCAGGCAGTTCTTATTAGTTTGGCTGTTTTAGGAAGCCAAATAGTTGGTAAGGAACTTCGGTGAGCAGGACAGTAATAGCGGTAGTTTGAGCTAAAGATTTTTATGCAATTATTATTTTTATTAAAATGAAGGTCTCTTCAGGAATGAGGCCACATTATTACATAAACAGATTTTTTCCCCTAGACTTTTTTTGGGTTCTTTTATCAACCTACACAAGTCTTGGACTGAGCAAACTTTAGATTAACATAGAGTTTTAATAAAGCTGGTTTAAAGTCATGGTGGCAATTGTTTTATCCATTCATTCAATAATTATTTACCATGAGCTACTCTATGTCAGACATTGTGCTACGTGTTAGCACAGATAAGGCGCTAGATAAATCTTTGGTTTGCTTTTGCCCTCAAGCCTCTCGTAACCTAGTAGGAAGACAGACAATTCCAACATAGTCTGTGCTGAGATTTCTTTCTGCCATAACTTGAAATGTCTTTTTTTCTGTAAGTGTACTCTTTTTTCTCAAGTATTTGACCCTCCAGTAAGGGAGACCCCTTCTTCTGCCTGAAACATTAACAATTTCCTTAAGTTTGACCCTTATTGATGTCAGGAATACATCTTTAAGTTTAGTATCACTAACAGCTTTTGGATGGCATTCAGATGTCTGCTTCCCACCCGGATTGGGTGATCAGTGGATTTAGGTCAGCACACCTGTATTTCTTAGAGTTTCTTGGTGTCAAGGAATCGCTGAAATTTAGCTATTTCAATAAGAAGGGAGTGTTATTGGTAACTCAGAGAATCAAAGTAAAAGCCAGAGATTAAGACTTGGAAAAGTACTGGAATCATAGCAACTCTAGGTCTAGTTAACGGGAGCTAATTGATAGCTTTGTCCAGACATTGCTGTCCTTGTATTACTCTTCTCAAGATTCAAAATCCAAGGATAGCCCACTCCTGGAATGACAAGACTATCAAAAGGAAATAGGCAATTCCTTAAAAATAAATTGGGATGCTCGTATCAAAAGGAGGCAGAATGGAATCAGGGCAGCCAAGTACCATATGTGTCTACCACCATGTTTATGCTCCAAGTATATGGTCCCATGGCACGCACTGTGGACATTTCTCTGGTTGTAGCATTGATGTTGTTACTTAGTGTTGTACCCTGTCCCAACCACCCCAAGCTAGTCCACTTGATGAGGGCAAGACAGGAAAAAATTATTTTCCTTGAGTAAGGAGAAAGGAAGCAGGGGGGAATTGGGCCATTGAGGGTGGCCCAATTATTTTTCTCAACTTTGGCTACCATTATATTCAGCTAGGGACTTTTGCTTTTTAACATTTTATTTTGAACTAATTTTAAATTTACGGAAAAGTTGCAACAGTAGTACAAAGATTTCCTTACTATCCCTTACCCTGCTTCCTCTAATGATAAGATCTTATATAACCATAGTATAATTGTCAAGTGTAGGTATTAACATTGGTCCAATATTATTAACCAAACTGCAGACTTGATTCAAATTTCACCATTTCCCCCCCACCACTAATGTCCTTTTTGTTGTTTCAGGATCCTACCCAAGATCCCACATTTTATTTAGTTGTCACTTCTTAGTTTCTGTAACGGTTCATCACACTTTCCTTATCTTTCATCACCTTGATACGTTTGAAGAGTCCTGATCAGTAATTCTGAACAATATCCCTCAATTTGGATTTGTCATGTTTTCTTGTGATTGGTGTTAGGTTATGCATTTTTGGGGGGGTCAAGAACATCACAAAACACAACATTGTAAATCAACTATACTCCAATAAAATTTTTTAAAAAAGAATGTCATGGGCTTCCCTGGTGGCACAGTGGTTGAGAGTCCGCCTGCCGATGCAGGGGACGCGGGTTCGTGCCCGGATCCGGGAAGATCCCGCATGCCGCGGAGTGGCAGGGCCCGTGAGCCATGGCCGCTGAGCCTGCGCTTCCGGAGCCTGTGCTCCACAACGGGAGAGGCCACAACAGTGAGAGGCCCGCGTACCGCAAAAAAAAAAAAAAAAAAAAAAAAAAGAATGTCATAAAAATAATGATGTACTTCATAGCATGGGGTTCAGGATGTTGATATGTCTTATTACCAGTATTATTTATATGGTTAGGTTGGTGTCTGTTGGGTTTCTGTACGGTAAAGTGACTATCTTTCACTTTATACTGGTTGGTTTCGTATTGCTAAGTATCGTGGTGGAAGTACTTCGAGTCTACGAAAATCCTTTTCCTCAAACTCTTGCTGGCTAATGTGAGCACACAGTTTTGGATCTTGTCTGCTACATTTATTTTTGTGGTGTTTGCCTAGTGGTGATTCTTATTTCCCTCTTTCTTTCTACATCTGTTAACTAGAATTCTATTGTGAAGAAGAGTTATCTCTGCTCCTCCACTTACTTTCTTATTTCAATATTTATATGAGTTTGGATTCATGATTATTGATTTTATTCTATGGTTTAAGACCAACATTCTCATGATTTATTTTGTTGCTTTAGCCTGGAACCTGTGTTCTGCCGACAAGGTCCTATCTTTTTTTGAGCAATTCCTTAGTTTGTGGCACCATGAATTGTTCCAGGCTTATCTTGTATTTCCCCACCTTGGCCCAAAGATCGACCACTTCCCATCTAGGGAACTTGTTAAATCCTGGTGTTCAGACCCCAACCCAAACCAGTTAAATCAGAAAATCTTGAGGGTGGGACCAAAGGGTCAATAATTTTTAAAGTTCTACAGGTGATTCTAATATACAGCCACGTGTGAGAACCAAACTAAAGCAGTGCTTTTCTAACTGTAATGTGGATATGAAGTCCCCGGGAATCTTGTTAAAATTCTGATAGAGTGTGCCTGGGGCGGGGACTGAGACTCTGCATTTCTAACAAGTTCCTAGGTCAGCTTAGTGGCAAAACACACTTTGAGGGGAAAGGGACTGGAAGACTGTCTCCTCAAGTACAAAAATCCTTAAACATTACCTCTGAGGCTGCAAGCTGGCTTATGATTGTGGAAAGAGTTGCTACTTGCTAGGTTACGATTCCGCATCATTTTATTTTCTAATTAGTTGGAGTGAGCGGTAGAAGGAACTACTTGCCATGCAGTGTAGACAGAGTCAAGGAGGTTGCTCTGTGAATTGAAAATGGAAAGTGGAACCGATTGATTCTGAAAGTAAACCGCTATAATGGATAAAAATGAGTAAATGTGTTTGCATGTCTTCTATTTCCTAAATAGGCGAAGAGACCTGAATAAATCTTTTTGAAAAATGAAGAATGATAATAAAAGAACATTTCATGCTGAAAGCATAACAAAAAAATCCCAGATGTGAATATCCATCTTATCCATCTTGGAAAGGCAAATGCAAAAGATTGGAGTCTTCTGTGGGAAATGGGTCACCATTTTGAACGTTGTTTAAACAGAATCCTCCAGGGAACGTTATCCTGAGTTCTTTTTGTGTATTAGCTCAGTTTTTCCAGCTGTTTTCAGAACATGCATATTCCTGTCCATCTGCTAAGCTGCTTTGGTCTCCCCAAGGTAGTTGTTTAAGAACAAAGAGGTCCAGAGAGACACAGACTGCAATCCATCAAGCTCTTTCTAGTCACTTTCTACAGAGCCATGCACGCACATTTGCCCCACAAAACAGCTCTCTGATCTTCAAATTAGGATCATCTTCAGTAATCCTCAAGCTTTCATACACTTGATACACGATTGGGGTATTAAAAATGCAGGTCCCCAAACCTTTGGCTGAGGCCAGGGAACAAACACCTTGTTCCCCTGCCTGTATCCTGGCCATATGAAGCAAGGGCTCCACATACGGCACGTGGAGAAATATTCACCTGAGAGATCAGATCAGCAGCATCCTCTTGTTTGGTCCATTACAGGCTTATTTTAACTTGTTAATGTAACTTAGTTTCCCATCCTTCTCAACATGTAGGTTAGAGACTCCAACAGAAGCAAATCAGGATATTATTCTTCCTCCCCTGTCCTTTTCAACTATCACTGAAGAAATTCTTCTACTTCCTTCTGAAACCTTGTACTGTAACCTTTCCTTTCCTAGACCCTCAAACACAAACAGGAGGTTGAGATGCTACGAGAGCTTTTCCTTCCAGCTAGATAGTCAGAAACTGTCATGGTCTATACCATGCCACACCCTCTGGTATAAATAAAAAACCCCAGTTGAGGCCACCTCAATGGCCACATTTTTATTGATGTTTACTTTGTCACAAAATTGTACTTTATTGGTCACGGGGCATCAGGCAAACCTATTATTAATAATGAAATTTTAAAAACCTACCAAAGGTGAATAATATCTTTATAATCCAAAGAGCATATGATATTTAGGATTTTGGGGGGTATTGAATATGAACATATTCACTTGTAATTTTACAAAAATCTTCATTCTGAATTTATAATGTTCTAATTTTACATATGTAAGAAAGAAGGACAATTGACTTCAAGTTTATCAAGTGCTAACTTGGGAGAAAGGTCGTGACACTGGGAATAGACTAAATGTGTGATGACGTGTCCTCAAAAATCCTCCATCTCGTAGAGACAGGGCTTGACACTGACATTCACACTTGGCCTCACCCACACAGCAGAGACTGGCAGAGACAACAGGCACTCCCAGAGGCAATGTCTCCCATCACTTGGGAGAGCACAGAGAACTGACACCAGTGTCCAATCACAAGACAAAATGAACATGCAGTGCCTGGGGTGCTTGTCCCTGAGCCAAACGCTTGAGAGCACATCTAGTAGAACGTGTGGACCCTGATTACCCTGGAATAGGCTGACCTTATCCTTCCCAGTCTATAGGCTAATCTGGTTCTGTCATGTGAAGCTACAGTATTGGCTTCCCAGGAGTAACGACTAAGTTGTTTTTATTTTTCTGGCTCTTGCCTACAGTGACACAGCAGGAAAAAAGCCATGCTTTTATGCCTATCTCTGGTCCCAAAGTCTCCAACATTAGGGATATTTATGAGAAGTTCCCTTGGAGGGGTGCTTTTCTGGCCACTGACGATGGTATTTTTAATTTAATTAATAAGATAAGAAACGTGCACTGTAGGGTTTCAATCAAAACTGGTCTTGTGGTTTGGCCATACCCCAACATTTGTCCATAGGTCTAATTGGGATACCTTTGGGGAACTATCCTGACCTTCTGATCATCTTCTATTTATAGAGTCATCCTTTGAATTTGCACAGTTCTGGTCTGGAAGCTCTCAGCCTGAAACATAGTCATATTTTCCTCATGGGTCAGCTAAGGAGATGATTAAGTACATTGCTTTCAACTGCATGTGTCAAAGTGGAGTGTGAAATTCATTTA
Source organism: Neophocaena asiaeorientalis asiaeorientalis (assembly GCF_003031525.2). Classification (NCBI taxonomy): domain Eukaryota; kingdom Metazoa; phylum Chordata; class Mammalia; order Artiodactyla; family Phocoenidae; genus Neophocaena; species Neophocaena asiaeorientalis. Next base: position 2,090,755 of record NW_020173964.1, on the reverse strand, counting down.
GCTGATCACAAGTAGTATTTTTATTTTCAATAAAATATAATAAAAAATTCCAGTCTTATAGAAGGGTAAGTACTATTTCATGGAATTTTATTTATATTTGTATGTATGTACATGTGTCATGCGTTGCAATGTAAAATATATCTTTCTTTTTTTGCAGTACATGGGCCTCTCACTGTTGTGGCCTCTCCCGTTGCGGAGCACAGGCTCCGGATGCGCAGGCTCAGCGGCCATGGCTCACAGGCCTAGCCGCTCTGCGGCATGTGGGATCTTCACGGACTGGGGCACGAACCCATGTCCCTTGCATCGGCAGGCGGACTCTCAACCACTGCCCCACCAGGGAAGCCCCTAAAATATATCTCTTATTTGAAGTTGAGGTTTAAAAAGTTCAGGAAATACTGATCTATTACTTGACTTTGATCTGTAGGGGTTAAGAGTGTGAATGCTGGGGCCAAATTGCTCAACTATCACTTGCTAGCTGTGTGACTTTAGGAAAATTACCTGACTTCTCTGTGCCATTTCACACATTTCATATATGTAATATGAGAATGATAATGATGGCTACCTTATAGGGTTGATATGGGATTAAGAAAATTAATATTTGTCAAGTGTTTAAAACCTTGCCTGGCATACACTAAGTGCCTTATAAATGTTTGTGGGGAAAAATATCAGTTCTGCAAGTATCCTTTTATATCCTTTTACATATTAATCAAGACAACGAAGTCCCTGCCCTATGGATATTTGTAGTCTAATATATATATGTACTTGAAAAAGTTGTCTGTTCTGAGCGGCAATATATTGGAATGTTTAATAAAGTGCCTCGGACCAGACTGCTGTGTTCAAATCACAGTTCTACCACTCATTTGCTGTGTGACCTTTGGCAAGTTATTTGACCTTGCAGATCCTCAGTTTCTTAATCTATAAAGTGGGGCTAATAGACTCTATCTCATAAGGCTGTTGCCAGGGTTAAATGAAAATACCCATAGATGCTTACGGAGGAAGCAATAATAGCTATTATCATTCTTCCTGTTAGCAATTCAGATCATGTCTTGCTTCTTTTCTGATGTACTGAAAAGTACCACTCCTCCTCTTTAATGTGAATGGCTTGCTTAAGTCATCATTTTACTTCAGCTGTGGTGAATCAACCACATAGGGGCTCAGATAAAGACCAATACTCCTGACTAGAAAAGCAATTGTGCAGCCCAAGATCGGATTCAGACTGCCCCACTGTGCTCTCTCTATAGCCTTGCTCTCATAACTAGTCAGTTTACTAGAACTGTTCTTTTGCCTCAGCAGGTCTTCACAGCCCCTCAGATAATTCTGAAGTGTCACCATGGAAGCCTGGCAGCCAGAGCTGTTTTGCAGTATGGCTGTCTATGGCAATGGGGTCACATTATATTTCCTTCCCCCTCATCTTGGGGAGGGAAACTGATCAGGACAAAGCTTTCTGTCCAATATGATGAAGCACTTTGTATGATGTATCACTTATATGTAGACATGGTGATAGCATAAAAGGGCTCATCAGCTGAAGGGGCTTTCAACTCGAGTCCTCCACTTCTTAAGGACTTAAGGCTGTTCTGACAAGGAGAAATCTAAGATTCTTGAGGATTCCTGAGCTTGAGGACCTCATTGTTTTCCTGTGACTCTTTCCTCTTCTCCCGTGGCACACTGTTAGTGTAGCACTACCATAGCTTTTGAAAATTAATAATGGAACTATATTATGCATCAATCTCTTGCTTGACCATAGGCTCCTCCAGGGCAGGGCACCTGACTTATTCATCTTTGTATCCCCTGCAAGCACCAGGCACACATCTCAGTCAACGTCTGTGGAATTGAATCCGGTTGAGTTTAGATCCCAGGTCGCAGTGCCAGAGCTCACAGTAGGACTGGAGCTGAAGGCAAGTGAGGAATCATTTATTTCCCACTGCTGAGTTGACTGCCGGCTTCTGAGATATTCAAGTCACCCCATCTCGCTGAAGGCCACCCAGAGAGGGCCTTAACGTGATTCTATTGGTGCCCTTAGTGAAAGTTCTTTCTCCTAGTTCTTAGAGGTAAGGAAAATGAAGCAACCCGTCCTGCATCTTGTTGGTTTACAAGCCAGGGCTAGGAGAAAGTAAAGTGGAAATGTGATCTCTTTTCATCCTCTGCTTAGCTGATGTGGAAAGACAGGCAATTGTGGGCCAGCAGCCCTCTCAAATTCAGTTTTGTCTAGTATCTGGCACAGTGCTGGGCATATTCTTGGTCCTAATTAAATACAGGGGCATAATTTGTCGTTTTCCTTCCTTTCAAAAGGTACACATCTTTGACTTAACTTTTTAATTTACAAACAGAAATAAAGACAGAAAATCGTCTTTTGAAAACTCTCCATGTGTCTAAGCCAGGCAGTCTGCTGAAGCTTTAAATATATTTGTTCTAATTCTGCTCATAGGGAGACAAGACAGATATGACTGTCTCCATTTCCAGTTGAGAACACTGACGCCCAGGGAGCTTAAGTGGAGAATCCGGGATCGGAGATCAGCTCGGTTCGGATGCACTCACTGTACCATGAAGTTTTCCCCTTTCTCCTCCAGCACGCTGGTGGGTGCGTGCATGTGTGTGACTGTGTGTGTGTGTTTCCTTTTACCCTTAAAGCCCAGCTACTTCTCCTTCTGGTCAGTTTCCTGGATTCCACTTTTTGGAAACGAAGTCCAGTTCTTGTCCAAGGTCTCACTGCCCTCTCGGCCATCTTCCCCTGGCGTTCCCAGGACGGCCAGCCGCTCCTTGGCTAAATTCAGAGTACCAGGCTTAGGCTCCGATTCCGGGCTCCATTCCCACCCTCCCAGGGCAGGTGCCTCGTTCCGGTCCCCAGGACCCCGACCCTGCAGCCGGAGCCTCGGCCCCGCCTCCCCTACCTGACGCAGGTGCGCCTGGGGCGCCGTAGCCTCCGCCCACCGGCGTGCCTGCTCTGCCATTGGTTCTCCCGGCTGCCCGTCTCTTTCGCTGGCCCCGCTCGGTCCCGGAGGGGTAGGTTTTACTGGAGAAGCCGCAGTCCCGGCGGCTCGGGCGCTGCGCAGAGTGCGGACCCGCGCTGGCATGTCCCCGCGCGTGGGAGCCCCAGTCGACCGCCGGGTGCGGGAGGCTGCTAACTTGGCTGCAGGCTCCGGCGGCCCGGCCGCGGCCATGTAGTTGCCGGCGGAGCTCTCTGCAGCCCGGGAGCGGCAGCGAGAGCGAGCAGGAGCCCAGCAGTTCGAGGCTTCCCCCGGACGCGCTGAGTGCGTGCCGCGCCCTCGCCGGCCCTCGGGCCGCACTTTGGGCCCGAGAGGGAAATGGGGGAGAAAGTTTCGGAGGTGCTGGAGCCAGTGCTCCGCGGCTGCAGCGGCCACAGTGCCCGGACTCCCGCCCCTGCGGCGGCTGCCGCGTCCTCGCCGGGAGCTTCCTCTGCCGAGTCCTCATCGGGCTCAGAAACTCTGTCGGAGGAAGGGGAGAG
>NW_020173964.1:2082614-2087125 GCF_003031525.2 Neophocaena asiaeorientalis asiaeorientalis | reverse complement strand
CCACCGCCCCTCTGGTCCAGGCTGCCAGGCGACCCCAGCTCTCCATCCCGCACGCGGGTGGTGGGCAGCGCGTGCTGGGGCCTGGAAAGGGGGAGGGACCCCAGATGCTGTGCCCCGAGCCCTGGGTAATGACAGTTAGGAGCTTCCCTGTGGGTCACCGGTTTCCCCATGGCTGTTACCTGTGTGTGTGTGTGTGTGTGTGTGCGCGCGCGTGTGCGTGCGTGTACATGTGCTGCCTGATAGTGTGCTTCTCCAGTGTCAAAGCAGCAAACTCCGTCGGTCAGGATCTGCTCCTTTGGGTCTGTGAATGGACGTGAGCTGGACGCCTGGCTTGTCCCCACAACTGAGACCTCGTTCTCCGAAGTGGGCGTTGCTTCCAACCGTTGCGCTTGGACAGAGGGGGGAGTGTGGTGAAGGGACGGTTGTGAGAGGAGAGTGGGTGTGTTGGAGGTGGGGGACGGCTGGCAGCGGTACCCGCGAAGTTGCGCGGCGGAGTTTCGGTTGCATTGGCCCCGGGGTCCCCCGCGGGTGGTTTTGGCTGGTTCCGCGGCGTCGGTCCTCCGGCCCTCGGCCGGCGGCGCTGACTTGCGCTTCTGCGTCTCCGATTTGGACTTGTTCCGGGGTGTCCAGATGCGTGCTGGTCGCCAGACTGAATGGGGAACGTGCCGCCTTCTTCGGGGGACTGCGTCCATCCTGGTTTCTTGGAAGAATATTCGTGCAAAACTTGTGGGTCGCGTCCTGACACATTGAAACTATGACTTGGTGTCCTCTCGCCTGTTTTCTCTGGCTTTTTTCTGCTTTTGGAGGACAGTTAAGGAAGCATAAGGTTCTTGGTGTCTTTGATTGGTTGCTTTGGACGTTTCTTGAGGGGAAGTCATCTTGATCAGGGAAAGGCCATAAATAAAACATCACCCTAACAGAGCCTCCTTGTGAAGTTAATTCCTCAGTGCCAGTGTGGTATTTTCTTCCTCTCTGATGTGGTTAGTTTTAGTAATTGTCTCTGTCCGTCAGAAGATGCAAGCTGAGGCCAGTGCTCTGACAGTAGCCCCCTGGGACCCCAGCCTGGAGGCATAGACTGGATCTGGCGCAAAGTGAGGGGAGTCAAGTCCTAACCTGGCAGAGATGGAGCAAACCCTAGTGGTGGGCCAAGCCTCTGGCAGTAACCAGAACCCATTCCCCAGTGCCCGGAGGAACGCGAGGATCCTGGACAGGTGCCTGGAGATTTGCTTTCTAGAACTGTCTCTGCTTCTGAATTGTGAGATCTTGGATGAGCTGATTCCTCTGAGGTCAGTTTAATAATCTGTAAAATGAGGGGTATGACCAGTGAACTTCAAGGTAAAGTTTATTTCCACACGAACCCTCCCCTGATGAGGAATTTAGGATGGATCCAAAGTGCAGGTTGATCCTAGGGACAGGGTGCCAGGAGTTAAGCTGAGCATCACACCCACCACAGAGTTACCTGACCAAACCCCCAGACTAAACCAGTGTCCTCAGTGGTTGCATCTCCCTCTGAAAGATGCCATGCATGTGCTGGCGTACTTACCGAGATGAGCACAGTGGTCACTGGGCAGTAGGGGGTATGACCCAACGTAATGATTTACCACTAGATTCTAATATAGTGTTGTCATCGGTAGAGAAGATGGTAGAGTTAGTTGCCCTGTGTTTTCTGCGTAGCTAGGAGGGTACTTCATGATACATAACATGGTCTTGCAGATCCCAGGTGGGGGAAGTCAGGAACTTCTCACTTTTGATACCAATCCTGTAGCTGATTTATTGCCTGGCCTCAGGGTGACAGTGTTTTATTTTCTTGGAAGTGGATGTAAAGATAGCTTATTACACAGGCACTGCAGTGAGGAATGGTTGATTGAAACACATATTGGAAAGTGGAATGACTAAATAACATTGGTCAGTATTTGTGAAATCTCAGAATTGGATGTAAAGTGATACAGTATTGCAATTTATTGTGTAACTTAACCTGTGGCAGGGGATGCTGGAAATTGTCCATGAGTGGAAATCTTGACTTGCTCTGAGAATTTTAAAGAGAAACTAAAACTGTGGAGTAGAGAAGTTATAACTTTGGTGAGAGGGGTTGAAGTCCGGTGCGTATCTTCTGGCTCTTACACTGGTGCCAGTATGGTGCAGGGGTTCTTAGCCTTTGAGAGAGTGTTTTGGTTCTCTTTGAGAACCTAATGAACGCTCTCCCTCCTCTCCTCAGAAAACGGGCACCACTATAAATACCATTCTAGCAGGTTCAGTGAGGAACACTGGGTTACACACTCTCAGTTTGGTGGAAAGACCTGGGTTTGATTCCCGCCTCTGCCACCTTAAGTAGATGTGAGGTGTGGACCACTCAGCTGATGTAAGGCCTGATTTTTCCCTTCTTAAATAGGAATAATAGCAATAGGGTCATTAGGCATTTTATACATGCCACCTAGTTTAATCCTAGTATAGTATCTAACATTTAGCATGGAGTGCTAAGTAAATATTAATTTTTCAAGTTCATTTGTGAATAAAAATGTTGTGAAAGGAGGTACAAGTTTGGGCTGGCTTATTTTATTTTTGCATAATTAATCTGCTCCCTACTTTCAGAGAACCTGAGGCCTTGTCTATACTGTTTATTACCACTTTTTTAGTATTAGCTGGGAAACAGTTTTTATCTGGATCAGGTCGCATTATGGGAAGGCACTGTTAGCATAGTGTTAGTTATACGGTAGCAAGGCACCGAGTAGAAAGCCTTGAGGGAAACCCATAAAATGGAAGGAGGTTCATTTAGATTTAAAAATTGTTAGGTCTGGCTTGGGAGACTCATTGTCTTCCAGTTTTTTTTCAGTAAGTTACTGCATCAATTTTTAAAAAGCAGCAAAATTCAATTTCCTAGTGTATTATTGCAGTGCTAATTTTTTGGGCGCCCTTGTTGAAGCTGCTTGCATATACTATTAATGTCAACAGTGTTTGACCTATTTCATATTTTATCTTACTGTCAATATTTGTGTAAACTTACAAAGTCTCATAGACTTAAATCAGCCCTTTAAGCTTTTGGTGTCTTAAAAACAATACTTTACCATGGCAGTGATTGTAGTTTTTATGTACTTAATAATCAAACACACGAGAGAGATAGTGCATGGTTTTTTGTTTAAATAAAGTGCATCTCACGTAACCCCTGATAACTCAAGCCTGTGGATTTGGGGGTCTCTGCAAGTTGAGGGTAATGGACTGTGTTTCGGATAGTCATGATGATCTGGATTGGAGGAGTGTCCCTCTAACATTTCTGAGATTTGCTCTTAGGCGCTCTGCCCTGTCCCTTCTCAAAGCACCTTCTGATAACTCTCATAAAGTACTCAGTGCCGTTTGCTGTGTGTCAATGAACTCATAAGGGCAGGAATTTTGTCTTTGTGTGTTTAGCACAGTGCTTCTAATATATTAGTAGGGGCTCAGTACCTATATGTTGAATGAAAGAGGAAAAATACATCTTTGAAAACGGTTGCACATTTGACTGAAGGGTGACCATGTGTGTATTGTTTTGTCTGTTGTGAATTATGCTGAAACCTCTAGATCTCTTATCAAAAAAGCCTCCTAGATCACAGTGAAAATATTATGAGCAGTTTTTCCAGGTAAATTTTGAAGAAAGTCAAATCAGTGAGGATCCACTCACAATGCCTGTGCAAGACTTGCGTATTTACTCTGCTTTTTACTGTGTGTGTTAGAACTTGAAACTTTCAGAGATTCTTAGAACGGCAGAAAAAAGGCTTATTAGCTAAAAGGATTTTCAACTCAATATAAAGCGTCTAATTTTTTTTTTTTTTTGTGGTGCGCGGGCCTCTCACTGTTGTGGCCTCTCCCGTTGCGGAGCACAGGCTCTGGACACGCAGGCTCAGCGGCCATGGCTCACGGGTCTAGCCGCTCTGCGGCATGTGGGATCTTCAGAGACCAGGGCACGAACCTGTGTCCCCTGCATCAGCAGGCGGACTCTCAACCACTGAGCCACCAGGGAAGCCCTAGTCATCCATTTTATCTACATAAGTGTATACATGTCAATAGCAATCGCCCAATTCATCACACCACCACCACCACCCCACCGTGGGTTTCCCTCCTTGGTGACCATACGTTTGTTCTCTACATCTGTGTCTCAATTTCTGCCCTGCAAACCGGTTCATCTGTACCATTTTTCTAGGTTCCACATACATGTGTTAATATACGATATTTGTTTTTCTCTTTCTGACTTACTTCACTCTGTATGACAGTCTCTAGATCCATCCACGTCTCAACAAATGACCCAATTTCGTTCCTTTTTATGGCTGAGTAAAATTCCATTGTATATATATACCACATCTTCTTTATCCATTCGTCTATTGATGGGCATTTAGGTTGCTTCCATGACCTGGCTATTGTAAATAGTGCTGCAATGAACATTGGGGTGCATGTGTCTTTTTGAATTATGGTTTTCTCTGGGTATATGCCCAGTAATGGGATTGCTGGATCATATGGTAATTCTATGTTTAGTTTTTTAAGGA
>NW_020173964.1:1987905-2082177 GCF_003031525.2 Neophocaena asiaeorientalis asiaeorientalis | reverse complement strand
TTTTTTTTTTGCTGTACGCGGGCCTCTCACTGTTGTGGCCTCTCCTGCTGCAGAGCACAGGCTCCGGACGCGCAGGCCCAGCGGCCAGGGGTCACAGACCCAGCCCCTCTGCGACATGTGGGATCTTCCCGCACCGAGGCACGAACCCGTATCCCCTGCATCAGTGGGCAGACTCTCAACCACTGTGCCACCAGGGAAGCCCCCTCTGTTATATTTTGGAAGAGTTTGAGAAAGATAGGTGTTAGCTCTTCTCTAAATGTTTGATAGAATTTGCCTGTGAAGCCATCTGGTCCTGAACTTTTGTTTATTGGAAGAGTTTTAATCACAATTTCAATATCAGTGCTTGTGATTGGTCTGTTCATATTTTCTATTTCTTCCTGATTCAGTCTTGGCAGGTTGTGCATTTTTAAGAATTTGTCCATTTCTTCCAGGTTGTCCATTTTATTGGCATAGAGTTGCTTGTAGTAATCTCTCATGATCTTTTGTATTTCTGCAGTGTCAGTTGTTACTTCTCCTTATTCATTTCTAATTCTATTGATTTGAGTCTTCTCTCTTTTTATCTTGATGAGTCTGCTAGTGGTTTATCAATTTTGTTTATCTTCTCAGAGAACAAGCTTTTAGTTTTATTGATCTTTGCTATCGTTTCCTTCATTTCTTTTTCATTTATTTCTGATCTGATCTTTATGATTTCTTTCCTTCTGCTAACTTTGGGGGTTTTTCGTTCTTCTTTCTCTAATTGCTTTAGGTGCAAGGTTAGGTTGTTTTTCGAGATTTCTCCTGTTTCTTAAGGTAGGATTGTATTGCTATAAACGTCCCTCTTAGAACTGCTTTTGCTGCATCCCATAGGTTTTGGGTCGTCATGTCTCCATTGTCATTTGTTTCTAGGTATTTTTTGATTTCCTCTTTGATTTCTTCAGTGATCACTTCGTTATTAAGTAGTGTATTGCTTTGCCTCCATGTGTTTGTATTTTTTACAGATCTTTTCCCCCCCACTATTATTGTGTTACTGTTGATTTCCTCTTTTTTGGCTGTTAGCAGTTGCCTTATGTATTGAGGTGCTCCTGTGTTGGGTGCATATATATTTATAATTGTTATATCTTCTTCTTGGATTGATCCCTTGATCATTATGTAGTATCCTTCCTTGTCTCCTGTAATATTCTTTATTTTAAAGTCTATTTTATCTGATATGAGTATTGTTGCTGCAGCTTTCTTTTGATTTCCATTTACATGGAATATCTTTTTCCACCCCCTCACTTTCAGTCTGTATGTGTCTCTAGGTCTGAAGTGGGTCTCTTGTAGACAGCATATATATGGGTCTTGCTTTTGCATCCATTCAGCAAGCTTGTGTCTTTTGGTTGGAGCGTTTAATCCATTCACGTTTAAGGTAATTATTGTTATGTATGTTCCTATGACCACTTTCTTAATTTTTTTGGCTTTGTTTTTGTAGGTTCTTTTCTTCTCTTGTGTCTCCCACTTAGAGAAGTTCCTTTAGGATTTGTTGTAGAGCTGGTTTGGTGGTGCTGAATTCTCTTAGCTTTTGTTTGTCTGTAAAGCTTTTGATTTCTCCATCAAATCTGAATGAGATCCTTGCTGGGTAGAGTAATCTTGGTTGTAGGTTCTTCCCTTTCATCCGTTTAAGTATATCATGCCACTCCCTTATGGCTTGTAGAGTTTCTTCTGAGAAATTTGCTGTTAACCTTATGGGAGTTCCCTTGTGTGTTATTTTTCATTTTTCCCTTGCTGCTTTCAGTAATTTTTCTTTGTCTTTAATTTTTTCCGGTTTGATTACTATGTGTCTCGGCATGTCTCTCCTTTGGTTTATCCTGTATGGGGCTCTCTGCGCTTCCTGGACTTGGGGGGCTATTTCCTTTCCCACGTTAGGGAAGTTTTCGACTATAATCTTTTCAAATATTTTCTCGGGTCCTTTCTTTCTCTCTTCTCCTTCTGGGACCCCTATAATGCGAATGTTGTTGTGTTTCATGTTATCCCAGAGGCCTCTTAGGCTGTCTTCATTTGTTTTCATTCTTTTTTCTTTATTTTGTTCTGCACCAGTGAATTCCACCATTCTGTCTTCCAGGTCACTTATCCGTTCTTCTGCCTCAGTTATTCTGCTATTGATTCCTTCTAGTGTAGTTTTCATTTCTGTTACTGTATTGTTCATCTCTGTTTGTTTGTTCTTTAATTCTTCTAGGTCTTTGTTAAACATTTCTTGCATCTTCTTGATCTTTGCCTCCATTCTTTTTCCAGGGTTCTGGATCATCTTCACTATCATTATTCTGAATTCTTTTTCTGGAAGGTTGCCTATCTCCACTTCAGTTAGCTTTTTTTGGGGGGGTTATCTTGTTGCTTCATCTGGTGCATAACCCTCTCCCTTTTTATCTTGTGTTTGTTTCTGTGAATGTGGTTTTCATTGCACGTGCTGCAGGATTGTAGTTCTTTTTTGTGGGGATGTTTTTTAACTGTTCTATTAATGATGTGATTTTGAAGACTGCTCTTAATGTTATGCATAGATGTGTAGATGAATGTCTAGTCTTTACTGGTGAAGAGAATAAATAGCAAAGAGCAACCATGAATTCAGTAAAACTTTTCACTGAATTGATATTTTATGAATCATAGCAGCTACATAATTTGCAAAGAAGAGTAGTGTTTAAATCTTGGCATGTTTATTATTGAGTCTGCTTTTGACTCCCTGCTTCAATAAGAGCCACAGGTTTAGAACGTCAGTCAGCCAATGTATATTGACTCTCGTGAAGCATCACCTTTGGCACTGAAAACACGAGGGTGGACAAGACAGAGATAGTTTTGACTTCACAAAGCTTCTAGTGTAGTGGGGGAGATAGTCCCTAGTCATAGTCGCTAGCCACATGAGTTTTCATTAATTGGCTTCCAACGTGGTAGATGGGGAACAGCCTCTGAGGGAATGTGCACCTCACCTCCCCTGGGAGGTGGGGACTGCCTCACAGAGGAGTTATTGGGGAAGGGGAGGGACAAGAGTAATGCAGGTAGCAGAGAGAGCGGTGCGGGTCTGGGGGCTGAGGACTCTGGGTCACGTGTGTGGAGCCGAGGAGGGCATGGCCTCGGGGGACGCTGGAGAGAGAAGCAGCGGCTGGGTTCATGCACACCTTTTGGACTTTATTCTAAGCCACCGGGAGCCACCGAAGGTTTGAAGCAAGGAAGTGACTCCATCGGATTGGCGTTTTGGGAAGCCAGGCAGCCTGGAGCCCACCTGTGGGGAGCTGCAGGTGTAGCTCGTTGAAATGTCCCATGTTATCAGGGAGCTGATGACCTGAGAAGAAGCCATCTTAATAAGCGGTGTGTCCGCGGAACTGGGGGCTCATTCCTGGCGGCTCAGGCGTCCAGGAAATGGAACAGGGTCGAGAGAACACCTTCGTGTGGCTATTAATGCTGCTCTTCACTGCTGTGTTGCCTTAAGCCTAGTATTTTCTTGAAGGAAAACCTTTAATGATGAATGGAGACAGAGACGAGGGCCTTGCAAATGCTCACACCCACAGTCAGTTGCAGGGGACGTCGACCTGAGGTGAAAGGAGGAGAAATTGCCTGGAGGCGGTGTGACATCCTCTGGTGGTGGGAAGTGTGGTGTTTGTGAGCTAACACACATTATGAGAGTCTGGCTTATTTGCTTGGATGTTCCTAAAGAACGTAGGGTCAGAGTCAGGGAAGGGCTGAGGCTTTTACCCTTTCCACCCCGGGTCTGAGGTATTCTAGGAAATGTCAAATGTTTATATTTCACCAGTTTCGGAGCCAGTGACAAAGGCTGACTCTCTGTTCCCTCAGACTTAGTGGAGACAGTGTATGAGTCCAGCTGTTTTTCATTTTGCCCCTGCAAGGAAGGGTGTGGAAGCACGTTAGAGTGCGGGCTGTGAAGATGGTAAACTGCAGGAAGAATCCTGATAGAAAAGTTCTCACGATGAGAAGGGTCCATAACCTGGTGTTAGAGAAAACTGAGCGGTGTGTGTGTGTGTGTGTGTGTGTGTGTGTGTGTGTGTGTGTGTGTGTGTGTACGTACAGGTACGCATGCGCCTGTATATGTAAGAAGAGATAATTGTCCTTTTTAGATGGAAGACACCCCAGGCCGTGTTAAAGCATGGTTGCACATTCTGTAGTGTTGCCTGGAAAGGACTTGTGCCCCCTCCTCCATCCCTTCAGACCAGCAGCCAGTGTTCCCTACTCTGGGGTCAGGGTCTGTATTGCCTAAGGGTACAGACCAGTGTTCCCAGTTCAGCCACTTATAGGCCGTGTGCCTTTGGAAAGGTTATTGATACTGAGAATGTTTCCTTATCTGTAAAATGGACATGCCAGTATTTATTGCAGAGGGCCTTTATGAGAATTAATGAGGTGTTTATATTGAGGACCCAGCATGATTCCTGGCATGTAGTATGTGTTCCATGATGGTGTTTGCTAATATGACTGAGTATGGAAAAGCTGGTTGATGCAGAATATCAGCTCCGTAGCCAGGAATAATCGGAAGCCTAGACGTCCCTTCCCTGACGGATTATGCTACCGGCATGGTTTGCTGGTGGTTCTGGGAGGCCCTTTCATTCATAAGTAGGTAGATATGTAACATAGCGATCACTTTTAAATTCATGGACATAGCATTTCTTACCATGTACTAATAGCAAAGCCTCATGGTTCATTAACTCTTCTGTAGACACGATCTCTCTTTTGCTCATGGAACCTGCTGTTAGTGATCATGTATTAAATGATATCCTAAAAGACTGTGAACGTGCAAATTACTCGCTATGCCCAGGGATTTAGTAAGAAGACAGCATGTCACCCCTGTGGTGAGGCTGGTGACATGACCAGGTACTTCATGATGATCTGGGGGCTGAGAAGGGAGTGACAAGGAAATCAGATGATTTTCTGGAAGCCAACTTTGGTTCCTATAAGCATCGGGTGGGGAGGCAGGTGGTCCAGGGGCCACCCCAACTTCACAGAGGGGAAATCCGTTAGACATGTGATAGAACTATTAAAGATGCAAGAACTCGTGTATGTGAATTGTCCGACAAAAAGTCTGTTATGTCCCTTTGGGGCAATGTAAACATTTCAATTTTTTAAGGCAAAATTGCAAAAACCTAGGAGTGCTTTTGATATAACTCAGATAAATGCTGGTGCAGTGACTGCAGGTCGTTTTCCCTTCCAGCAGCCTGGTGCTCTGCCCTGTGTACCTGTTTAGGTTGACATTTACACAGCTTTGCATCTTTTAGTTCAAGGATGATTGTGTCCTTTTATGTCTCTGATATTTAGTCCAGTTTCTTATCTGGTCCTATTATTTTGGGGGTAGAGCATAAGATCAAATATGATTAAGCAGAAGTCTCTTTCTCCAGCAGCTTGTGTGCACTTGTTTCTTTCCCTGTCTTTGTCCTTCTCTCTCACCTGGTTCAGAATTCCTGGAAAGGATTGGACAGTAGTCACGTGTGTTTCCAGGCTTAAGAGAGAAAACCCTTAAATGTGAAATGTCAGTTCAGGACCGTGGTCAGCGGTACACAAACATTCAAGTCACGTTTAAATGTATAGAACTTGTGTGAAATTTCTGGTTGCTTCTCCAACTTCTCTTAATGAAAAGCATTCACTGCTTATTTAGTAATTTGAATTCATAACTAGGCACATGTGTCTGTGAGACAGCTTATAAATTTGTACCCTAGGCCTGTACTCTTTTGCTAGCCCATCAATTCTCCTCTTAGACACAGTCCATATATTTTTGATTATGGTGCTTGCTTCCACTGAACCTTTCAGCCCAAATGCTCTGTATTGATATTGGGGGCAGGGGGAGGTGGAGGGGAGGATGGAAATACTGAGAAATTGGCTTCCTTTTCTTAACTAATTTCATAGGCTATGGTGTGGAAAACGAAAATTTAATTTTAACTTTCTTGACTGTTTATTTTTGAGGTGTTTTCAGTGGCCAACAAGCTCACAGGTGCACCCAGTTTAGTGTGGGTAGCTGAATATACAGTCACAAACTCACATCAGGTGTGAGTCTTTTGGCCTCTGCCTTAGTACTTGGTCAGCTACTTTTTTAATAAGCTGAGAAGTTAGGTATGTAGTTCCCTCCTGGTTGATGATTTTGTGCCTTTCCAAGTTTGTTTTAAAAATAATATCATATCTTGGGGTTCTGGTGTTAATGTGTGTCGTAACTGGCATTTCTTTATACAGAGATGGATGTACCTTCTGCAATGCAGGAAGGGTCCCAGTGCCTCACCAGTGGTAAGGAAATAAAGTAAAATTGGGTTAAAATTGGTGGTTAAAATGTTATGTCCCTGTACACTGTCCTTGAGACTTATATTCTCAGAAATTACAAATTTAAAATTGCTTCTTAGGGCAATCATTGCTAGGTAAACTGCATTAAGGTATTGATACAGAATGCAGTTATGATGAAATCCATTTTGTGTATAAAGGTTAAGTGATTATTTTCACAAAGAGGTTCTTTATGAATAAATTGATTCCATAGGAATGTGTCTAGCTCCTATACACTCAAACTCACAGAATTTGCTTTGTCACTCCCTTAGTTTTAGCTGGAGTGCTTAACTGAAAGCACCTGAGGCTTAATTGAAATCATCATCAGCCCAGGGCAGCTCTGAGGCTACTCACTTAGATGCAGCCAAGAAGAGATGGGGAGAGTTGCTCCAGAGAAAAGGGCAGTCCCAAATGTTTGTTTGGAGAGAAAGGACCCTCAGAAAGTTTTACTTAAGGAGAACTTCAGACTCATCTCAAATGAGTAGAGTACAAATCAGAAAGACCCAAGAAAATGCTGACCTTCCTGTTCTTGTGGCTCTTATGAGACTAGTTAAGTTGAATCGCCAGGTTAAGCCAATGTAGCCTTAGTTTAAACACTGAGTGAGCATGTGTGAGCACGAGAGAGCGAAGGAGAACGAGAGAAAAACTGCTTGTCAAGTAAGGAAAGACTATCTTCTCTTTCCCCTACGTTTTGGTACTTTATGTGTTGGTGAAAGCTTACCTTTGTAAATTTTACTTCATGTACCACTTTATTTCTTTGGGATTTCTTGTTTTTTTGTTCTATAGACACTGTTTCCCTAATAAGCTACCGCAGTTCACTGTTGTTTGGGAAGAGGAGGATGGTCCAAAATGTGCCTCTGAGACCCTTCAGGACTCGCTTTAATCCGTGGTGATGGCGGGTCCTAGCCCTGATGTGGAGTCTCTTAGGAGGACAAGAGATAACATGGGCATTCTCACTGTGAAGTCTCTTGGTTTTCTTTATTATAATGTCAATATCACTTTGACTTTTCAAGACTTCTGCTTTTGAAATTAAAGCATTTCTACTTGGAAAAAGCTGAGGGCAACGGCTTTAAAATGATAGAATAAGACCTGCTGGGAAGAGTTAGACTGACAGAGTAGCAATGTGACAGTTGTGTAACCTGCTACAATCATACTGTTTTAAATTTTTAAACAATTATTTCTGAGTCATCACTTTCTGTGTGTTAGGTTGCCTGTCATTCTGTGTTCTAAATCATTCCTGTTTCTTTCATCCCCGTTTTTATATATAGCTTGGTCATCAGAATTTTAAAAAGAACATCACAAATCACTTCGGTTGGAAGAGTGTAGTAAAACCTTCGTTGAACAGAGTGTTTGGGGGAGAGACTTCTTTTTGGTTACTCAGTTTAATGATTCACTGAAAATTAACTTGAAAGCTCTTTTGTTCTCACTTTGTTGTTTACCTTTTTTTCTTATAATTTCGAGGTGTGGTTTTCCTGCCTTATTTTGTGCTGAACAAGTTAGCTTTTTTTTGTTTTTAATTATTGGACATATTGTAATGCTTTAGGGCTCTCACTTTGGGTATCGATCACCTTTGAAAACTATTGAAGATGGAAAAGCGCATAAGAAGTATAAAATTGCATGTGCTATTAACAAATAGGTAGTCTTTATTTCTTTAACTTTAAAGTTGAAGTTAGCAAAGTACTTTTTTTCTGAGGGCTGTGCTGCGTTATCTTTGCTCCTGGGTTATGCCAGATCTCGTGTATCTTGAAAAAATTTGTACAGTACTTAACCAGTTTGCACAGGATTTCCTGATACTATTTCAACTGTTCTCTCCTTCTCATTTTGTACACACTTCTTTTTGTAGTATAGTTAATAGTTTCTCCCTCCTCCACCCCACTAGACTGTATAACGTTGAGAGGGTCACTTAGCCACAGTATGGTAGTGTGGGCCAATTGAATTACCAATTAAGCTTAAAAAGACTTTTGTAAAAGTTGAGTAAATGCACGTAAAGCACTCAGAATGGTGTCTTGACACAAATATGCCTCGATGGCAATTTGGGGCAATACTTATTATTATCCACTATATGTCCTGTCCATTTGGCATTAAGAGTTTGAGTTAAGTATCTGCAGAACTTTTAAGGTCAGGGGGAAGATTTAACTGGTGGCCTAAAACTCAGGATCATAGGTTTAATGGTCTGAGTGGGTTTCTACAAATGAAGTTTTGACTATAAACCAATTCTTAATTTTCTGTTAGCGTTGGGAAACCGTATTCTGTTAAGTTGTTCACTACCATCACACTTGTAGCTCTAAGCCATTTTTGGCCACATGTTTAAAGGAATTATTTTAATTGCTGATGAAATATTGACAACTATCCTTAAAATTTTAACAGTGATCCTGGGCTGTATTCATTAGTGCTCAGGATAAACTGCTGTCAGTGGAAATGTCAGGAATTCTGGCAACTTTGTCAGGGCTGGATAAGTGGTGATGTAGGAGTTGGGAGTTGAACTGTGCCTTGGCTCCTTGCTAGGCAAGGAGTTAGCCTCCACGGTCTTCCTTGTGTGATGAAAGGCGGTCCTTTCCAGCTCCAGTTTTTTGTTTCGTCTTACTATAGAAACATTGATTTAAAAATTTAAAGTTGTCATCGGTATATAATTTGTTACAGAACTGTCATTCACATTTGTCTTTTGATGAATTTGAATTTGTGAACAGGCACATGCTTAAACGTACAGAAGAAATAGAGTTTACGTATATGTTCTGCTTTTGTTCATCTTTTAAAATTATTTGGTATGTTTCTGTCAGTCATCATGAATACATGTTGAGTGTGCTCTTACGTCCCAAACCTGCAAACTCTGGATAACAAGGTCACTTTCGCATTTTTCTTGATGCAGTATAGCACACTGTTGTGTGTACCAGAAATTACTGTTGTAGGTGAAATGATAAAAGATGGTCTTTTGGTGCTAGCTCTCAGAGACTGACTGCAGAGTGGGATCTTTTTCCCTGAGAGCATCCGCAGATCCTTAGATGAGTAGCAGAATTTGCTTATTCACAATAACCTCCAAAGAGCAACTTGGGTTTGGAATTTGCTTGCTGCCTGGAATCACTCTGGGGCACGTGTCCTGTCACAAGTCTGTCAATCCCATGTTCTAGACCAGAAACCTTTTGATTTTTAAAAATCATCCTTTCATTTAAAAGATGTGTATGAGCTCTGCTACCCTGGGCAGCCAGGGCCCTCTTGTACTGTTCTGGATCTTAGCCACCCAGCCCTTGTAGTGGACTAAAGTTTGTTTGCAAAGTTAAATCAGAATCTATAGGGAGAAATTACTTTTTACCAGTGTGGTGATTTTTTTTTTTTTTTAAACCAGAGGCTGGCAGCTCCAGCCTAAGCTGTTAGCCTAAGCTTTGGGGATTTTTTTATAAGTTCGTTTGAAAGTCAGTTGCTTGCAGAGTGTGAAGTCCCATAGAGACGTTTTGAATGGTGATTTGGTTTTCCAGATCAGCCTACAAAAGACTGATTGACCCCCTAGAATGGAACGTAAAGTCCGAGAACTGGGATAATAATGCTAGAAATGGTGAAGGAAGTAGAATTTTGGATTCGAAAGGTCAAAGGCTGCTTAGCATCCTGTTTTATCTAGAGAGATAAGTATACCTCGGCCAGAGCAGGTACCTGAGCCCAGACCTTCTGATCTGTATCTGTTCCTGCCAGCTGGAAGGTGTCACCTCTAGTTTTTTGTCTCTAACATGAAGTTCTTTTTGGGGTACTGAGGGGCAGTATAACATCTTCTTGAGGTGGATGACTGTGGCACAAGTAAACCTTGGCTGTTCTCAACATCTGAACACCTGAATGAGCAGGGCCCTGCCCTCCCAGGTGTTCTGAGTTAGTGAACAGGTGAGCTTGGGGAGCCTCCGCTCCATCCACATGGTAGCTCTGGGTATCCTCCTGGAGGTGTGGCAATGACCTTTCTTTGTCTTTAGGGCACCTACATGGGTGCCCAAGACGCCTTCACATATTGGGGCAAATTATTTTAACCCAAAACATTGTCTCCTGCCACTTTTCAGTTCAGTTCTAATGGAGGAAACCTGCAAAGACTCAGAATTTAAGGTAGAAGGTAGGAGATACCACCTTACACCTGTTAGAATGGCTGTTATCAGAAACACAACAAGTATGGGCAAAGGTGTGGAGAAAAATGAACCCTTGTGCACTGTTGGTGGGAATGTAAATTGGTGCAGCCACTATGGAGAACAGTATGGAGGGTCTTCAAAAAATAGAACTACTATATGATCCAGCAATTCCACTTCTGGGTATTTATCCAAAGAAAATGAAAACACTAACTCATATATGCACACCCATGTTCATTGCAGCATTTTATAATAGCCAAGATATGGAAACAAACGTCCATCGATGGATGAATGGATGAAGATGTGGAGTGTGTGTGTTCTGTATATACATAATGGAATGTTACTCAGCCGTAAGAAATGAAATACTGCCATTTGTGACAACATGGTTGGATCCCTAAGGCATTATGCTAGGTTAAATAAGTCAGAGAAGGACAAATACTTTATGATCTCACTTATATGTGTAATCTTAAAAAAAAAACCAAACTCGTAGACAGAATAGATTGGTGGTTGCCAGTGGCGGCAGGGGTGCGGGGCTATGGGCAAAATGGGTGAAGGGGGTTAAAAGGTACAAACTTCCAGTTATAAAATAAGTTCTGGGGATGTAATGTACAGCCTGGTGACTATAGTTAATAATACTCTACTGCATATTTGAAAGTTGCTAAGAGTAGGTCTCAAGTTTTCATCACAAGAAAAAAATTAGTGACTATGATGATGGATAACTAGTTAACTAGACTTAACTGTGGTGATCATTTTCTAATATGTACAAATATTAATCATGTACAACTGAGACTAATATAATTTTATTAATTATATCTCAGTTTAAAAAAATGGTGGAAGGTGGTTACCTTTGAAAACCCGTCAGAATGCCTTTTAAATAAACCAAGTACTATTAAGAGAAGTAACTAGGGGTTAATTCTCCAAAACAGTGTTTCTTTGTATAATAACATGTCTTTGCAGGACAAATGCTGTTTTAATTTGCATAGTCTGTCTCTTTCAAACTAGCAGACATTAAATTCTCCCATGCTTGTTCTTTTAGTTTAACTCAGACGAGAGGAGTGATAGATCCTGTAGATGAGGCTGTAAATATTGCCACATATCCTTGTTCCATTGGGGCTTTACACTTAAATGTGTATTTTTAAGGCCTTTTTTCCCGAACCTGAATCCAGAGCTGAGGAAGGGCGGCTGCATCACTGCAACCGGAGGGTGGTTTTTCTTCACTGTGCTGTGAGCTGCTGTTTTTCTTTGTTCTCTATCCCCTCTCTCTCTCCCCTCCCCTCCCCTCATGGGAGGGTTAAGGCTGAGTTGTGGAATTAGTGCAATTTTTTTAAAAAGAGATGGTGAAGGCCCCATCCAAAGAGTTTATAGCTATGTTCCAGCAACAAGGATGATTTCCTCAGAGCCTCTCTAAATGTCCCTTTAGAGATCATTTGTGGTAATTAAAAGGAAAGTAAAACACAGATTGTTGAAAAATGATAAATATAGGTTTACCAAGTGATTTCGTGATGCTAGATGGAAGCCCTGCTGAGAAGCATCACGGGTACTCTGTACTCCTGAGAAACCTGTAATCAGAGGGGCACTGTTGTGAAATTGTTCAGATCCCATTACCTGCAGATTTTAGAAATTTATTTTGACACTTAAGGAAATCTAAGGATGTAAATTTAATTACTGCTGCTGCTGTCTCTGTGGGCTTGAATGAAAGGTGGCAGATTATGTAACGAAATTGCCATTAAGGTAGAGTTTTTTTTAAAGTTAAGTTTCATGGTTGTTCAAAATTTTGTTTCTAAGCTTGCAGTATGGATGGATGACTTTTACAACATTATCAAAAAGTCTTGGGCAACCACACTCATTTGACTTTTGGAGGCGGGTAGCTTTCAGTTTGGTGTGGTTAAAACTGCTGCTCACTTAGGATATTCTAGAAAACTAGGTTTTGAATACAGTGGGTTTTGTGTGTGGGGGGCTCCTTTAAATCTACTTGCAGTGGAGCTATATATCTGGTATTATTAAAGTCCAGGGTGGCAAGGGAGCTGAGCCAAGTCCACTTCTTCTTGGGTCTCTCTCCTTTTTTTTTTTTTTTTTTTTTTCAGTGTCTCTCTTTCTTCCCCTTGCCTGTTGGCCTGCACTTGTGAAGGGCAGAGAAGGAGGACATGTTAGAGGGCTGGATGGGTGGAGGTAGGTCCTAGAAAGTAAGGGTGTTACGTTAGCACGCTGTTGCAACAGTAGTTGCTGGTGAAGATGCCCTTGACGGAAGTGAGGCGCAAGACTCCTCCCTGGTACACAGGCTGCCACTAACCCTTCCTGCTGTGGGGTAGAGCTGGTGTGAAAGTGCACGTTTTTCTTGGTCGAGTCAAGAGGTATTTATTGAGCCTTGCTGCTCATGAAGATCTGTAGGAGTTGGCGGTAGGAGGGACGGGAGATGTAAAAGCACTAAGAATTCTGGTCAGCGCCTAAAGCAGCAGACAGTCGGTTAGGAGACGCAGTGCACACAGAGTGAGTTGACTTGAATGTACACAGTGCACATTTCAACAAGTGAAAATGTGATTCAGGCTGAAGGTGGGAGTGAGGAGGGAACGCACTACAGAATCCTCAACCTGATGGGATTTATCTGGGAGCGGGTTTTCCTAGTTCCTTGAAGATGTGAGCATTGGAAAGCAAACGCGCTTATACTAGATTAAATGTTTTGCCCCATCAGGTATGTTCATTAGATACAGTTGTAGTCGTAGGAAAGTCTTTTTTTCTCTTTAAAAGTAGTAATATTTAGAAGGAATAGTAATTCGCAGTTAACTTTTTTCATTTGTTTATGGTTTACTCTTTGTGTAATTTAAAATTACTAGTAAAAATATGTGACTAGGATCGTAGTATTTTTCTCTAATACCAGCTTATTTATGGCTTCATAACTTTGTAATCAAGAGTACTTTTTTTAAGCTTAATATTTCCCTACATAACTAAGCAATATTTTCACCTAATACTTTTAAAAATAACTGTTTTAACAAACTTGTTTGTTGTGTGGGCAGAGTTGAGGGAGAAAGCATGATTGGTGAGAATTTACCAGGTAAGCCGTTATTGGTGCTATCTCTTGAAGATAGCACTTGCTTTTCTTGCTTTGGGATATCTTTTGGTTACTCGTTAGATGAAATCTGTCAAGGTTTGAGCAATGACTTTTTGGCCCAGCTGGAATTTCAAACACTCTTTCAATCTTCTTTCTTCCCCTTCTCCTCAAGTGTGCTTGAAAAAATCGAAGGAGAAGCTCTCACCCTCTGGGTCTTTGGCAGGAACCACGGCTCTCTCAGAGCAGAGCTGCTTACACAGTGGAGGACTTGCCCTGTGGCCATGGCAGCCCCTGCCCCGGCAGCTTTCCGAGACCTCTGAGCCATGTGGACTTGCTTGATATCCTCGGCATCCGCAGACCAACTGGTCTTACGAGGCAGCGCCTGTGATTTTTATGAAAGGTACTCTCTCCAGGCCTCAAACCTGTCAGGGTAGCTGGTTCCCAGTGCTTGCAGGTGGGGAGGGAAGTGAGCCTACTGAGGATAAAACCGACTTTCTGAAAAACCCTTGGGACTGTGTCTGTCTCCTTCAGGATCTGCAGGCCTGGGGAGAGTTCCTTCACCTAAGAGTTAGTGATTACCAGTCATGGGCTCCTGGTGAGGGGCATGTGTGATATGGGACTGCTGGCAAAAGCGGCACAAAACTACAAAGCAAGGCAGCTGGGGGTCTGGAGAGAATGAGTTTATAGCGGGAGTGGGGAAAACTCAGAGGAGATGGTGTTACTTACAGTGACCAAGCCAAGGTGGGCAGTTAGGGCAG
This sequence comes from Neophocaena asiaeorientalis asiaeorientalis, assembly GCF_003031525.2. Classification (NCBI taxonomy): domain Eukaryota; kingdom Metazoa; phylum Chordata; class Mammalia; order Artiodactyla; family Phocoenidae; genus Neophocaena; species Neophocaena asiaeorientalis. The sequence goes on along the minus strand of NW_020173964.1, from coordinate 2,068,027 downwards.
TTCTGCTCTTAGAATTAACATTAAGCTCCCAAGTGAACTGACTTTTAGCCCTACCCCCTCTTCCCTGGCTCAACACATCTTACCTTCACTCTTCCCTTGGGAAAAATAACGAAGAAAGCTGTCTGTGAGCCCCATGTGTGTGCCCGGCTAGTTCCATGACTTATTCAAAGATTCTCTGTCCCAGTTATTTTTATTCTAACCACAGTTTGTACTCTGGATTTTTTTTTTTTTTTTTTGAAATTTACACTTACAACTGTGCTATTAATCTTAACTCTGAAAACTAAATATTCACTCTTCACCCAGAGCTTGCAGAACTGGTTAATGCATGAAATGATTGAGAGGGTAGCAGCTATTCCTGTAAGCCTTGAGTCGTCTGGCCTGTGAAGTCAGGGAGTTGGTTTACCCTTATTGAAAGGCATTTGGGGGTCTCTAGATTTCTTTCCCTCTTAAGGAGGGCAGTGAGATCCCAATCTTAAATTAAGCTTTGAAACAGCTCATGTTTCAAACATCCCATGAGAAAACATCTCATGGAGGTTTTCCATGTTGCAGAATGGAAGACCATTCAAGGGACCCCAACTTTCCCATTCTTTGGAGAGTGAGTTCCTCCTGTTCTTTGAGCTGTCTTTTGTGCCGAAAAGACATGGTACCTTGTGCATCTCCCAACATGAAGGGGCTGCTGGGACAGTGGTTTGGGGAGAGGGGAACCTCGTGGTCCACAGATAGGGAGAGCACCGGGGACCTGTCCTGGTGGGAGGTGGTGGTGGTGCTTCTACTGGGGATGTGCATATCTGCAGCTAAAGACACGGTGTCCTTTGTGATGCTCTGTTTGAGGGGAACACACATGGCAGAGAAATCTTTTTTTTTTTAAGCTTTTAAATCTGTGTCTTGCTCTTTACTTTTTCTCTTCTCTGACATTTTAAGTAGAAACTGGAACGGCGTAATTCATTGCCTCGGGGATACTTGCCTGGCAGAAAATGGAAACAGTTTGAAGAACAGGTTCTTCTCAGTCTACAGCTAAGAAATAGAGAACACTGTGTGTCCCGGGCTGGAGGTGTGGTGTCCCTGTGAGGGCAGGGAGAGAGAAAGCACATTGCCTGGACTGGGGAGGGGGTCAGGGTTGGTTGGCCCTGGGATACAGGGGTTGGGATTCATGGTCCTCTCGTGGCAGCATGAAGTAAGAGAGGGGGCCACTGGCCCCTGGGTGGGCCTGGGAAGGCTAGAACTTAGACACCTGAGCTTCCTGCCTTGGCAAAGATTCTGGGGCACCTGTGGGCATGGTAACACAGACGTGCTGGATTTCTGGGGCCCTTGGGTGCTGGCTGACCATGCACAGCAAGCATGGTAGGCTTCCCTTGGTGTCACATCACAGGAACAACTCTGAGGGATCAGTTTCTTACCGTGGGCCTTGGAATCAGAATTAATTGGACTTCACGAGAAGGGTGGGGTCTTTTGTTTGGTACATCTAACTTTGTGAATTGAGGCTTAACACCTGCTGTACCCACGATCCAAACATGGGCTCCTGAAAATGCTTGGATGAAATGCTACAACCCCATATACTTAAAAGCTTGGTCCTGCCCTTCGGTGTGATTTTTACTAAAAAAAAAAGTGTGGTGATCTGGACAGATCCGAAGAAGGCACCGACAGCTCCCTTCATCCCTCCCCTCTGCCCGCCCAGCACGAGTGGCTTCTGGCACTGGGTGTCAGCCATGGGCCTGCAGCATCCTCGTCGCGTTTGGATGTCTTCTCCCCTCGCCACACTGCAAGCTCCACGAGAGCAGAGACGCTGTCTTACTCATCTTCGTAGCCGCAGCGGCTGCCTCCCCGTGTTCAATAAATCTTTGAGTAAATAAATGCACGGAGGAAACTTGGCTCTGCAGCTTAAGGGAAGCCCTGACTGAAACAAGCGCTGGCCCTGAAACACCGATCGGAGAACTCCAGGATAGAGTCCCCTCGCTTCACCTCAAGGATTGTGGGTGGGTACGGAGCATCCATTTTTTACATTTGTTCCTTGTCCCCTCGTCTAAGGGAGCAATTCAGAGTGGGGTTCAAAGAAGATTTTAAGTTTTAAAAGCATTTTTAGTAGTATATGTTCAAGTTATAAGTACGAATCAGTTTCTAGAAGGCTGGCACTGCTGGCTGGCCACGTGTCACCAGTTAGGCAGAACTATACCTGGAATGAGACCAGTTCAGCCTGGCTGGACATCCGAGTAGATAGCTCAGGGTTCCTGGTCCTCTTCCGGTAACTGCTGAGAGTGCTGGGCCGGGAGTGGGTGAAGCCCAAGTTCCGTGAAGCCCCGGGGAAGCCAGGGTTCTGCTTTCCCAAGCTCCCAGGATGAGCAGCTGGTGGGGCCTCTGTGTGAGTGGGCGTGGGGGCTCCATCCTCTGAAAGGGCAAACATTTAGAAGTGTTTGGAAAAGCAGATTCTAGAAAGAAGTCCAAGACTTCCCCGTGTAAATCGTTGGTAAGTCCTGCTCCTTTCTTTCCTTTTACTAATTAATTTCCCTGACAGCCTTGCTGGCGGCTCTTCGCCACAATTGGTTGCTGAATTGCAAAGCTCAGTTTTCTGTGTAATAACATGCTATAAAAACATATAAAGCCAGGGAAAAAATGATTGCAACCAAAGTGGCTGAACCTTGAAAACAGACAGCTGTGCATTCACATCTGGATCGAAAGGAGACCATTGGATCTGTCATTAATGATTTAATGGACTGAATTTCTTTCTAAAATGTAAAAGAAAACACTAAAGTTGAGCATGAGGCACTTAAGTTACCTTCAAGTACAAGCAGAAGCGGTATCTCATTAATATATTTGGGTTTTCTGACGCTGCTTATTAGAATTGACTGTGGCTCCCTAGCTTTTGAAAGTGTTAACACAAAGCATTTCTGCATAGGCCTTGTTGAAGGCCTACTGTGTGCTAGGCACTTTACTCGTGCTTACATACATTATATTTTTTAATCCTACTTGTGATCTTACAGAGAAGGTGGGAATATCTCCATTTCTCAGTTAAGGAAAGTGAAGCTCACAGAACTTAAATAACTTGCTCACGGATTTGGTGTAAAAACCAGTGCTTTTCCCAGAGTGGGTCAGTAGAAGCAGAGAGGAGCTGATTTTTTAAAGTTGTTCATGAACAGATTGATCAATTTTTTGTAACAGTTGCTTTAAAATAAAAAACATAGTAAAAAGTATGTGGAGCAGAATTACTGAACGTGGTCTGAATTCCTGGCTCACAAATTTGTGAACGAAGGTGAAGCAGTGATTGTTTTAAGCCACTAAGTTTTGGGGTAGAATGTAACACATGATAGATAACCGGCGCCCATGGCCTGATTCTTTGTTTCTCTTGCTGAAGCTGTCTACTCTTCCCATAATAGGCCCTCTCCCCCCCACAGTACCACCTTGAGGAGAGCTTATTGTAGAAGCACAAATATGGAAGGGCCAATGACGATTAAGAAAATAAAGCACCAAAGCAAACTAATAAAAGGGGACAGACAATGCCTGAGAAAGCTAGGAGCACAATAAGAGCAATATTTAGCCTGTCTTTCTGGCAGCCAGGGTTGAACAGGGTGGTACAGCAGTGTTTTTGGTTTCAGCTTTGACTGTATTCAAAGTCCCTTTGGAGCTTTGGCACGTCAGGTTCCAACTGGGAGATCGTGACTCTGCCTGCCCGTCTAGTAAAGGCTGCCAGTTGGGTTCTGTGAGTGGCCAGGAGTGTAGAAGCATTGGCCTGGCTACCGCTGGCTTGTGGAGAAAGTTCATGTTTACTGTGGGTGCCATTCACCCAGTCCCTTTATGAACAGGAGCCGTGCTGGTTACTCTCCACACTTCCTTTCAGTCCTCACTGCAGGCCCATTAGGTAGAGGGGAGAATCCCCATTTTACAGGTGAGGAAACAGGTGTGTCAGAGAACTCAAGTCATTGGTACCTGGTCTTCTAGTTAGTGACAGGGATAGGATTGGAGCTCATCTCTTTGCCTTTCAACTGTCTAAGTTTTTACACTCAGATTTTTCCTGACCTTCAGTGTTGACCTGAGGGCTTTATGTGAAGGACATGGACCTGTGTCTTCAGAGTAGCAAAGGATTTTGCATACTTGGCTGTACTTACTGCATTGTTGATGAGTATTTTGTAACCTGCAGAGGACTTGAAGGTTTTTTTTTTGTGTGTGTGTGTGTGTGTGTGTGTGTGTGTGTGTGTGTGTGTGTGTGTGTTTGAAGGCATAACTCCTTGCAAATATATATCCTCACCACAACCTAACTTTTGGACAAAATTAATGTCTCATTACATAACTAAACACTTCTTTCTATGTTGAGGAACAACAAACACGCTAGTTTAAAAGGCCTCACGTTAACTGGATGCAACTTTGGATGTTTACCCTGATCATCTTTGAGTGGATCCTCAGATAGCAAGGCAGCTATTAAAAAGTGTCGTTCCTATTACGAGTATCGTGCTTTTCATTTCCTTTAGTAGTCTGAGGATTGCTAGTACACATTTTTACAAAATGAGAAAGTTTTTTTTTTTTTTTTCTGACTTCATTTTGCTGAACTAATGGATATTTGGGGATGTGAGGAGAGAGGAAATGCAGAAGGAAGCCTACCTCTCTCCCTTTCTAGGGTGCCAGTGTCTGTCTGTGGTCGTTAAGCCAGCAAAAGGAGGTTGTCCAACCGAAGTGCCATTTATGAATACAGTATTCCTTTCATGGCAACATTGTACATGCCAGCCTGTCACCCCAGGTGAGGCCTGTAACCCATGTGGAGTATGATGTGGATGATAAAAACAGTGGCAGAGAGGAGACTAACCCTTGTCTAATAGATTTTGGTCATCATTTGTTAGGGTTTTGATCCTCAAATAGAAGTGTGGCCATTATGCGAGAGTTACTTCTACTGGAGTAGCTAGAGAAGATGGTTTACACTTGGGACTTGGTGGGGTTTCTGTCCTGAGCCTTGGATCCCTGAACACAGTGAGGGCTTGCTGGATGCCGAGTTATGGCCGCGACACCTGCAAAGCAGCAACTTGGCGAGCGAGAGCCTGAGGCTGTATGTATTTCACTCACTCGGAGCTGTCAGTTCTTATCAACCTTTCGTAAGAATATTTTTTTCTCCCTGAAAACTCATAAAAATTCACGTTGCAATATCAGTGCCTGCAAGATCCTGTAAAATTTTGTTGAGCTGCTTGTGCCCCTTTCTCCTAATAGATACATCATTCTCCTCATACACACAGATACAGATATGTGTTTCTGAATCTGTATAGGAGGCCCGTGTATATGCCAAAGTAGGTTTGCTGAGGGAAATAAACTAATTTTTCCCACACTGGTTCAATGTGACTAAGATATTTTTATGCATATTCTTAAAAGACTCCGTTCTGACGACTATTTTAAATTTCATTAACCTTGCATATATTTTACCAGATACGTTTTCAGCATATCTATTTATTTTATTACCATGATGATGCTTTGCTTTCTTGTGTACCTGGAAAGAGAATTAGTGGATTTAATTTTTTTTTATGATAAACGTTTTTAGCGAGGTCACCTTTTGTGTTGGAAACAACAGATTTGTAAATCCTTACCGACACTGTGTATATTCTTGTGCCCTTAAAAAGAAAGTATAATGTTAGCCTCATACATTATACCAGAATTATGATATTTTAAATATAGTTCTTTAAATTGAGTTTGAGATTGAAGTCACTTTTCCTTTTGATAAGGTAAGGAAAGGGGCAATATTTAAAAATAACTGTTACCCAGTAATGATAGTGCATCGTTTCCAAAATATTCTCTAGGGAAAATCATATTTCATTATGCTTGACTATGTAAGATGAAACCTTGATACAGGATAAAAGGGATAGCTTGTCCTTTTCTCCAGCACTTTTATTAGCAAGTGATGATACTGTATGGTGTGTATGTGTATCTGTGAGTGGGAAGGTACACGGAACTACAGGACTGCCCTTTTCCGCCTTAAAACCATATGCGGGGGGGCTTCCCAGGTGGCGCAGTGGTTGAGCCGATGCAGGGGACACGGGTTCGTGCCCCGGTCCGGGAAGATCCCACGTGCCGCGGAGCGGCTAGGCCCATGAGCCATGGCCACTGAGCCTGTGCGTCTGGAGCCTGTGCTCTGCAATGGGAGAGCCCACAACAGTGAGAGGCCTGCGTACCGCAAACAAACAAACAAAAAACCATATGGAATTATGCCTGTAACTATGTTTTAAATGCTCAATACAATTTTGAATTTTGTATAAAGTTATGTGGGACTTACTGTTTATTATAAATAAAGAAGTTACCATGTGAAATTAGAATGGGCAGATCATCTGTGATATTGTTACAACAGTCAACCTTGATGGACTTTAGAAATAATAAAACGTGGCCTTTTGTAAAACAAAACAATATGTAGCATTTCTGGTAGTAGAGAAGAATTGACCTCTGTGAGCAGTAGTCTCATTTATGGAATGTTAATTATAATTGTGACTGAACATTTTTATGAGTTTTATAATAGAATATTTGCTAATATTTAATTTTTGACCTCTCTCTCTGTCCATCCTTTTCTCCCACTTCACATGAGGACAATTCTGGTTTTATAGGTCCTGATTTTTTTTTTCCTTATGTCTCACCAGAAGTGTTAATTCATTTTGTTAGAATGGTATTGATCTCAAAAGTGGAGGATTATGACTCCAGTTGGGGCTTCATCAGCCTGAGCAGGTGCATTCTAAGTAAGAGAGACACTGTTTTAATGCAAATGTCCCCCCTAATTCAGAGGAAGGGAGATGTGGATAGGAATTGACACAGTGGTTAAGCCGGAATTGTTTCTAGATAGATTGTTTTTATTTATTTTTTTCTGAATTCTCTGGGCACCAGCAACAGTGTCTTGTTAATAAATGGCAGAGGAATATAGAGGAAGAGAAGTTGAGGGTGACTGTCTTAATTTTTTGCTCTGAGGGATCACAAATGCTTAAGGAAAATGAAGTTGGAGGATCACATACATATGTGGGACCCTCAGTGGTACATGCTCATTTGAGGACCCCAGATAAGAGGGGATGGTTGTATTAAAATGCCCTAAGCCCTACTGGGAGGAAACTTAACATGAGCCATAACAGGGTGGTTTCATAGTGAGGGTCCAGAATTTTACTTGTCTTGAAGTGTGCTGTTGTCTGAGGAGTGAGAAAAAACTTGAGAAGTGTCTAAGAACCAGGGGGTGTGGAGTGAACCAGGGCTCTTCTGTGCCATGAACATTTTCATGTCAGGTATAATTCTACTTTGCATTTTTGTTAACTGTGGATTTTAGGGAAACACAATGTTTTCACTGAAAAGGCATTAGCCATATTTCCCTTCTTGGATGGTGGTTACGTGAGTGTTTATAATTTATTACACTGTGCTTTTAGGTATTCTTCTGTACATTTAAAAATAGTTTATGGAAAAGTCATCAGTGTATCTTTTATATTTTCCAGCTCAACCATATGACTGCATTATTCACTCCTCCCTCTACTTAACACACATTTATTGAGCCCCTACTATGCACCAGGGCCTGTTGGTGGCTCTGGGAATACAGTAATGAACAAAACAAGTATAAGTGCCTGATCTCATTATTTAGAGAGGGACAGACAATACGTTAAGCAATGTGTTAGAGTGGGGTGTGAGCAACCTTTTTCTGTAAGGGGCCAGATAGTAAACATGTTAGGCTTTGTGGGCCAGGGATCTTCTGTCCCACCTACTCAATTCTGCCCTTGACGTGTGAAAGCAGCCATGGACAGTATGTACATGAGTGGGTATGGCTTCGTTTCAACAAAATGTTACTTACAGAATCAGGTGGTGGGCTTGATTTGGCCTGCAGCCCGTAGTTTGCAGACCCCTATGTTAGGTGGCAGTATGTCCTAAGGAGAAAATAGAATGAAAGGAAATGTGGAGTATTGAGCTGTAGGGGCAAGGGATGCTGCAATTTTTGATGGGTGGTCAGGGAAGACCTCACTGAGAAGGTGACTTATGTAAAAATTTGAATAAAATGGGTTCAGTCCTGGGTATATGTGGGGGAAAGAATGATCCATACAGAGGGAACAGGACATGCAAATGTCCTGAGGCTGGACATAGGTGGACAATTCAAGGAATGGGATGAAGATCAGGGTGTTTTGAGCAGAGTGAGTGACGGAGAGATTGGTAGAAGTTGAGATCAGAGGCAAAGGCTGGGGATGAAGGATGAGGTCACATTGTGTCACCTTGTAAGGCTTTTTTTTTTTTAATTTGCAAGTCAGTTGGATAGTCACTGGAGGAGTTTGAGTAGAAGAGTGAGAGGATCTAACTTTTGACAGGATCCCTGGCTTCTGTATGGATTGTAGACTTTAGGGGAGCTGGGGTGGAAACCCAGAGAACCAACTAAGAGGTGATTGAGGTAATCAGGTCAGAGATGATGGTGCTTGGACAGACTCACCGTGGTGGAGGTGGTGAGAAGCAACCACGTTCAGGATGTGCATTGGCCATAGACTCGACAGGAATTGTTCACCATAGAAGTGGGGTACGAGGACGGGAGGCGTCAAAGATGACTTAAAAGTAAACTGGGAGAGTATGGTGCCATTTACTGAGTGGAGAAGATAGTAGGAGTACAGCCAGCAGTCTCAACTACCCAAAGCCCCTGACCTGATAGAGCATACAGCCTGAGATTCAAGGCAAATCTGCCACCTCTTGGATTTGTGTGTGCCTTGGTGGCCGTGAGTGTCCAGGCTGAGGTCTATTGTGTCCATGCTGGCTGGGGTTTGTCGCAGACTTCAGCCTCTTGCTGTGGTTCATGTCTTGTGCTAGTACAGGTTCCTGAGATTTCTGAACTCTTAAGGGGCAGGTGGAGGTTCCACACACACATTCTTTGAGTGAATCCATTTTAATTCATGAAGTTATTGAAAGAAATCCCATTACCCAGTAGATCACTACATAGGCCCTCAAACACAGGGAGATATGTAGGCTGATATCTGGTGGCTACAAGAGCCAGAGTCTTAAATGAATCATCAGTTCAGTTCTACGTACTATTGATGGTTCTCTGTGCCTCTTGGAGAAGACGCAGTGCTCTCCTGCTCCATTGTTAATGTGCATATAAATAACACGTATGATTCAGTGACAAAAGGCAATTCAGGACAGTCGTGTCTGTTTAGAGGTTCTGCAATTTGTCTGCTGAAATATCTCTAGACTCTTTCTCAAATGCACTGCCAAATTTATGACAGTTAAAGTTCAATAATGATTTGAAGACTCCAAGTGGTGGTTCTTGTTTCTAAGAAGACAGATGCTTTTGTCTTACCTTGATCTTATTAGGGAGTTGTATGTCAGTGCTTAAGATGCAATGCACAGAAGATATTAAATCCTTTGAAGTGGCAGGGGTTGAGATTTCTATTGGACATCCAAGTGGAGATGTGAAGAAGGTAGTATAAATGAATCTGGGGGTGAGGAAAGACATCCAGGCTAGAGAGAGAGAGATCTGGGGAGTCATTGGTAGTAGATAAAGCTGTGGGACCAGTGGGATAACTGGGGGAGTTGGCATAGATAGAAGAGAACCAAATCCTAGGGTACCTGGAGCCTAGAGGTCAGGGAGATGAGTGACAGTAAGCAAGGAGACTAGGAGGAATGGCCAAAGGGGAGATGTGAGAGGAAGACCAGTGGTGTCCTGGAAGCCGAGTAAAGATGATGTTTTGAGGAGAATGTGATTAACCATGTCGAATGCTGTTGAAAGAACAAGGAGGGCTGGACTGAGAAGTGAGTCTACCAGGGTACAAGACATCGGCGACCTTCGAGCAGTGTGGATAGAGTGGTGTGTTTATGAGGGAACTTTTTAGATCCGTGGCTGCAAATAATTAAGCACAGTGTACAATTTGGGCAGCTGCGGCCTGTATTGATCATTGCCATTTTCCTTCTAACCATTTAACAGTCATCATCATTCATATTTTAATAGTACTAGGTAGAGAGGGTGGGAGGGAGGGAGACGCAAGAGGGAAGAGATATGGGAACATATGTATATGTATAACTGATTCACTTTGTTATAGAGCAGAAACTAACACACCATTGTAAAGCAATTATACCCCAATAAAGATGTTAAAAAAATAGTACTAGGTAAAGAAAAAACAACTCTATAGTAAAATTCTTTTACAAAACACTCACTGGTCTTTCTCAGTTAAGCTACGTGATTTTGGGGTCTTGCTTGTTGCCACTACAGTTTCACATCGTGTTCTTTCAGATTTGCTAAAAATGTGTGCAGATTTATTAAATACCCTTTAACTCCTCTTGGGCACAGTGCTATCAGTGCTTCCTTTTTTTTTTTAGATTGCAGAACTGTGAAACAAGGGACAAAGAGGGTTCTTGTCAGATCAAAGGTATAAGGAAAATTATAGCCTGTCTATTTAGCCAAAATCACATGTTGATTATGTATAATTACTTCACCTAACATGGCCAGGTTGAATTTCTTCCTGTAGATCTTAGAGGAAATTTTTTTTCTTGTGCTTAGAGGATAAAATTAATCAGAAAATTGGAGCAAAGGGAAAATTAAAGGTAGAGAGAAAGAAAAGAGGGTAGTGTACAAGAATGTATGAGAGCAGATCCTATATAGTTGCTGGGAAAGGGCCAAAACTTGAGTCTGAATTTGATAGAATTATAGCAGTCTAGACCAAAAAAGAAACATGATTGTTACATGATGCAGTGTTAGGAAGGCAAAAACAAACTGGTTACTCAGGCGAAGGAGAGCTTTTCTTGGTCTTGAGGTCTGAGAAATTTTCCCACAACATGGGGGGTGGTGAACGATGAGTGTACAATGTCCTCAACAACATCCCCACAATAGATATTCCAGAGTTACCTAGAATTGCATGTTACATTGAGGGATAATGCTAGAAGCATGATTATATTAAGGATCCAAACAATGCTATTTTCTTTTTTTTTTAATCTTTATTTTATACTGGATTACAGTTGATTTACAGTGTTGTGTTAGTTTCAGGTGTACAGCAAAGTGATTCAGTTATATATATACATATATCTATTCTTTTTCAAATTGTTTACCCATTTAGGTTGTTACAGACTTTTGATCAGAGTTCCCTGTGCTATACAGTAGGTCCTTGTTGGTTATCTATTTTAAAGATAGTAGTATGTACATGTTAATCCCAAGCTCCCAATTTATCCATCTCCCCACCTTTCCCCTTTGGTAACCATAAGTTCATTCTCTAAGTCTGTGAGTATGTTTCTGTTTTGTAAATAAGCTCATTTGTATCATTTTTTTAAAGATTCCCCATATAAGTGATATCATATGATATTTGTCTTTCTCTGTCTGACTTACTTCACCTAGTATGATAATCTCCAGGTCTATCCGTGTTGCTGCAAATGGCATTTTTCATTCTTTTTAATGGCTGAGTAATATTCCATCATATATATATACCACATCTTCTTTATCCATTCATCTGTCAATGGACATTTAGGTTGCTTCCATGTCTTGGCTATTGTAAACAGTGCTGCAGTGAACATTGGGGTGCATGTATCCTTTTGAACCATATTTTTCTCTGGATGTATGCCCAGGAGTGGGATTGCTAGATCATATGGTAGCTCTATTTTTAGTTTTTTAAGGAACCTCCATACTGTTTTCCATAGTGGCTGTATCAATTTACATTCCCACTAACAGTGTAGAAGGGTTTCCTTTTCTCCACACCCTCTCCAGCATTTATCATTTGCAGAGTTTTTGATGATGGCCGTTCTGACTGCTGTGAGGTGATATCTCATTGTAGTTTTGATTTGTATTTCTCTAATAATTAGCGATGTTGAGCATCTTTTCATGTGCCTGTTGGTCATCTGTACGTCTTCTTTGGAGAAATGTCTCTTTAGGTCTTCTGCCCATTTTTTGATTGGGTTGTTTGTTTTGTTGGTATTGAGCTGCATAAGCTGTTTGAAAATTTTGGAGGTTAATTCCTTGTCAGTTGCATCATTTGCAAATATTTTCTCCCATTCCGTGGCTTGTCTTTTCGTTTTGTTTATGGTTTCCTTTGCTGTGCAAAAGCTTTTGAGTTTAATTAGGTCCCATTTGTTTAGTTTTGTTTTGATTTCCATTACTCTAGGAGATGGATTGAAAAAGATATTGCTGTGATTTATGTCAAAGAGTGTTCTGCCTATGTTTTCCTCTAAGAGTTTTATAGTATCCGGTCTTACATTTAGGTCTTTAATGCATTTTGATTTTATTTTTGTGTATGGTGTTAGGGAATTTTCTAATTTCATTTTTTTACATGTAGCTGTCCAGTTTTCCCAGCACCATTTGTTGAAGAGACTGTCTTTTCTCCATTGTATAGTCTTGCCTCCTTTGTTGTAGATTAATTTACCATAGGAGTGTGGGTTTATTTCTGGGCTTTCTATTCTGTTCTGTTGATCTCTGTGTCTGTTTTTGTACCAGTACTGTTTTGACTACTGTAGCTTTGTATTATAGTCTGAAGTGAGGGAGCCTGATTCCTCCAGCTCTGTTTTTCATTCTCAAGATTACTTTGGCTATTCGGTGCCTTTTGTGTGTCCATCAATGCATTCGATAAAGTTGCAGGATACAGAATTAATACGCAGAAATCTCTTGCATTTCTATACACTAACAACAGAAGATCAGAAACAGAAATTAAAGAAACAATCCCATTTACCATCGCATCAAAAAAGTAGGTCTATCCCTAGGTATTTTATTCTAAGGAGGCAAAAGACCTGTACTCTGAAAACTATAAGTTGCCGATGAAAGAAATCGAAGATGACACAAACAGATGGAAAGATATATCATGTTCTTAGATTGGAAGAATCAATATTATCAAAATGACTATACTACCCAAGGCAATCTACAGATTCAATGCAATCCCTGTCAAATTACCAATGGCATTTTTTACAGAATGCTATCGTTTCTTAGGGAAAGCTTGCTCTACTGATAATTGATGCTGTCAGTTTAAGTCATCTCTATGTTTTTTTAACAGTTGAGAGAGTGGACTGCAAGCTGGGGACTGACTTTGGATATTAAGCCTCATGGGGCTGTGTGACTGCATGGATGACTAGCCCTGGGGAGGGGGAGGCAAGAGAGGGCTGTGGTTCTGTCTTACTGAAATCTCTTTAGGTCAAGAAAAACATACTTGGCAGTTAAAAACATTCTTCCTGTCTTCAGACTCCTTTAGAAGGCCCAGTATAAATTCTGGTTTTGATGCTGATGGCTTTAGTGAAAGCTAGAAAAGGTGAGGAGGTTTGGAAGAAACACATTTCCAGGGAGGTCCTGCATCTCATACCCACGAGCTCAGCTGTATGATGAGCCTGGCCAAGCTCTGATCCACTTGTGGACTGGCCTTTCCCTTTGGAAGTCTTTTTCTTTACAATCCCAGCTGTCTTAACTCTGTTCAAGTTTTAGCAAATTACTTTAGAGCATTTCATATTAAACATTATGAACAATTTCCACCTGGGCCCATATATGTCTCCATTTGTCTCAGTGAAAGAATTTCAAGTAAAGCTTCAGAGTGTTTTACAGCATATATAGCAGCTGCTGTTTCCCTGTCTCTAGTTGGTTTTCTTTGTTGTAACTCAATATTTAGTGGAACACTCTGAGATATTGTCAGACCCACTGATTGCTCACTTGCCCTTGGATGCTGGTGCAGGAATGACTGAAAATGTGTGGACTGACATTAAAACAACTTATTAAAAAGCTAGTGCTTAGTAACTTTAATCAGTGGTAAAGAGTGCCTGTGAGTTGCTAATATGCATATTTGGGTAGGAATTTTTGTTTTGAAACTTTGCAATATTTGAGTTAAAACTATTGACTTGTAAATAAAGATGGAATGAGGTGCTTTTTCACAACGTAGTGCAGGGTTGAACACCATTTTTAGCTCATAAGATTTGATCTTTATTGATGAGAAAGGACCATTTTAGGGCAGTGGTTCTCATCCTGGTTGTCACTTGAGTTTTGGGGGAAAAACAATCCCTGACTCCCACCCCAGACCAATTAAGTGTGACTCTCTGGGATGAAGCCTCGCTATTACTTAAGTTCCTAGATGATTCTGAGGTGCAGCCAGGGCTGAGAACTTCAGTTCAAAGAGATTGCAAACTTTGGCCATCAGGTTGCAGTGATATTAAACCACAACTGTAAAGAGTTGGTAGAGCCTCCGAAATGATGCTTTTTTTGGTCCAGCATTATTATGCTAAATCTGCATGCCGTTTGCATGAGTGTACTTAAGGAAAGTAAAACAACTCTACAAGTGTTGAGGGTAATAGTAATAATTTAGATTTTATTTTGAGAGTTGGTTTGGGTGGTATCTGGACTGAAGTTTATCTCTGTTCTACTTTGAAAAAGACTTTGTTATAAACAGAATAAACTAGGTTTTAAGGAAGTTTAATTTAGTTGATAAAGCAAATTAATGAGTACTTTAGAGCACCTACTGAAATTGAAACTATTTGTATATTAATTATATGTCATTTCTCTAAAGGTTCTTTAAGACTCTACCTGACAAACCTAATCACTGTTTTTTTAATCACAGTGTATGTACAGTTAAACTTGGATGACTGGAACTGTTTAAGATTATTCTAGTATCTCAGTTCTATCATATAATTCAGGGTTTACTCTAGTAGAGAGCATCAAAACTTAAAAAAAAAAAAAAAGGAAAAAGTAATTCCAGAGAGTAGTCTCTCTGAATCTCTGCTGCCTTCCAGATTTCTAAGGGTGATTAAACTATTTCATGCTGACTCAGATCTAGTCTTACACACATAGTAACCATGCTGGGTCATAGAGGTGCTGCATTCAGGAGCAAACAGGAAGGTGGTATGTAAGGCTATTTGTCCTTTTATTAAATGACCTCAGACTGCTGTACTTTGTATTCCGTCTTATTTCTATAGTTTTTCTATAGTAGTTCCCATTTTTTCCCTTTTAATTTGTTGCTTCTACTCTGCCACAGACCTGGAAACCACATGATCAAATTAGTTAGAATTGTGGGTCAAATAAAGAATAAATAAGCTGTCAGTAAAGACCTAAGGACCTTTTTAAAGAACAAAATCTGTAAATTGCAGTGAATAAACTTGTTTTTGGTTTACTTCTGGTCCTTTAGGTATGCTCTAGAAAGGTGAGCTTAATGGGTAGTTTCTAAATGGGGGATAAGGAGTTACTATATGAAAAGAAGCAGTGAAGTGGGGCCTTAAATGTAAAACATTCTGGAATCCCATGTTTCATGTACACATTCACCTCTAAATCTGAATCCAGTATTTCAGTATGTGATCTTGTTGAGGAGATGAGACACACATGTACATGTGAAGGAGAGAAGCCACAATAGGACCACATGTCACAGTGAGCCGTGGGAGACCAGAGTTAGGAGAGTGTATATGAGGATTTATTTAATGCCTTTTGTGTGGTAGGCAGTGCTGTAAGTGAGTTACATGTATAACAAACCCCTCAATAATGTGCTCTAAAATAATATAACTTTGGATATAAAGCTGTTGGTGACTGTTGGAAATTTATGGAGTCAAGCCAATGACAAAAGCCTGCCTCATGCATAACTTTGCAATGGCAAGATTTTGTATTTTGCATGATTTAATATTTTGGATCCTTCTAATGGTGTTGAGGTTTTGTTGTATTAATTCTTCTGTGAGGTATAACCACCATCTCCATTTTATAGATGGGGAAACTGAAGCAAAGAGAATTTAGGTAACTCTCTCAGAGTTGCTCAGCTAATAACTGCCGGAGTCTGGATTTGAGCTGAACCTTGGCAGTCTGACTCGTGACCCCATGTCCTCACAAGCTGTGCTCTACCGCCTTGAGAGATGCTTGAGTGTGTCCTATCTATTAGGAACTCAGTTCTGATTTTTTTCATTACAAACAACTAGTACTGAACATTTCCATACATAAAATTCTCTTCTTTGGATTAGTTGCCTGGGAGAAAATCCCATAAGCAGAATCCTGGGTGTTATGGGTTGAATTATATCTGCTGAAAATTCATATGTTGTTAGAGAAATGCACATCAAAACTACAATGAGGTATCACCTCACACTGGTCAGAATGGCCATCATCAAGAAGTCTACAAACAATAAATGCTGGAGAGGGTGGGGAGAAAAGGGAACCCTCTTGCACTGTTGGTGGGAATGTAAATTGATACAGCCACTCTGGAGAACAGTATGGAAGCTCCTTAAAAAACTAGGGCTTCCCTGGTGGTGCAGTGGTTGAGAGTCCGCCTGCCACCTGCTGCCTGCCGATGCAGGGGACACGGGTTCGCGCCCCGGTCCGGGAAGATCCCACATGCCGTGGAGCGGCTGGGCCCTGTGAGCCACGGCCGCTGAGCCTGCGTGTCTGGAGCCTGTGCTCCGCAACGGGAGAGGCCACGACAGTGAGAGGCCTGCGTACCGCAAAAAAAAACAAAAACAAAAACTAAAATAGAACTACAGTACGATCCAGCAATCCCATGACTGGGCATATACCCTGAGAAAACCATAGTTCAAAACGAGTCATGTACCACAGTGTTCACTGCAGCTGTATTTACAATAGCCAGGACATGGAAGCAACCTAAGTGTCCATCGACAGATGAATGGATAAAGAAGATGTGGCACATATATGCAATGGAATATTTCTCAGTCATAAAAAGAAATGAAATTGAGTTATTTGTAGTGAGGTGGATGGACCTAGGGACTGTCATATGGAGTGAAGTAAGTCAGAAAGAGAAAAACAAATACCGTATGCTAACACATATATATGGAATCTAAAAATATTTTTAAAAAATGGTTCTGAAGAATCTAGGGTCAGGACAGGAACAAAGACGCAGACGTAGAGAATGGGCTTCAGGACACGGGGAGGGGGAAGGGTAAGCTGGGATGAAGTGAGAGAGTGGCATCGACATATATACCCTACCACATGTAAAATAGATAGCTAGTGGGAAGCAGCTGCATAGCACAGGGAGATCAGCTCGGTGCTTTGTGACCACCTAGAGGGGTCGGGTAGGGAGGGTGGGAGGGAGACGTGAGAGGGAGGAGATATGGGGATGTATGAACATTTAGAGCCGATTCACTTTGTTATACAGCGGAAACTAACACACCATTGTAAAGCAATTATACTCCAGTAAAGGTGTTAAAAAAAAATTCATATGTTGAAGTCCTACCCCCTCAACCTCCATGCCTCAGAATGTGACCTTATTTGGGAATAGTCACTGCTGATGCAACTAGTTAAGATGAGGTCATACTGAGGTAGGGTGGGCCCCTAATCCAGTATGACTGGCATCCTTCTTAAAAGGGGAAAGTTGGACGCAGACATGCACGCACAGAGTGTGGCATGTGAAGATAGGAGTTATGCTGCCACAAGGGAAGGAATTACTATTAGAAGCTAGGAGAGGGGCCTGGAACAGATCCTTCCCTGGTGCCTTCTTCAGAGGGAGCCTGGCTCTGCTGACACCTTAACCTCAGACTTCTAGCCTCCAGAGCTGTGAGATGATAAATGTCTATTGTTTGAGCGGCTATTTTGTGGTACTTTGTTACATCAGCCGTAGGAAACTAACATAGGTTCCTGGAAAAAAATTCTGCTAGGTCAAAGGGTAATCTTAAGCTCACTACTATTCAGTAACTCTCAGAAACTCTGAAAAAACATAGCAAACATGCCTATTGTTTCTTCCTGGCCTCTGTCTTTTCTAGATAAGTGTCCCTATCCATCTGCCAAGTGTTGCTTTCGTCACTGTGATCTTGCTCCACTGCTGATTGGCCCAAGCTGGGCACCTGACCCCAGGAAGAACAATCAGATTGGCTCTTCAGATTATCTGGAATTGAGATACAGAGAGTTGTTAGGGAGCTGAGTTGAAAGGTCATGGGGGTATATATATGTATAACTGAGTCACTTTGCTGTACAGCAACTAACACAACATTGTAAATCACCTGTACTTCGATAAAATAAATAAATAAATAAAGGTCATGAGAACATTTGGGGGAAGCCTTGGAAGGGTTGTAAGCAGGTGTATGGACAGAGAAGCTGGACTCAGCAACAGAGGAGAAGGAAGCAGAAGTGGGACAAATACAGAGGCCAATGGCTCCAGAGTACAAGAGAAGTTTAGAGCTGATGTCTTGATTCTTAATGTTGTACAATTTGGGGGTTGATTGTCTTGATGCCCCGTCGTTTTTATTGCAGTTGGACTTGGGGAGTTACCTCTATTCACTTTTATTAAGTT
Source organism: Neophocaena asiaeorientalis asiaeorientalis (assembly GCF_003031525.2). Lineage (NCBI taxonomy): Eukaryota > Metazoa > Chordata > Mammalia > Artiodactyla > Phocoenidae > Neophocaena > Neophocaena asiaeorientalis. The sequence goes on along the minus strand of NW_020173964.1, from coordinate 2,049,917 downwards.
CCTTGTGAGTTTCAATTCTAATAACCAAATGAACCCTGGCTGAAATAGGGGAGTGGTGTGTAGAAGGCTGCTGGAAGGATTGATGGTATATATGTCCCTTTGTAACCTCCAAAACCTATCCCTCAATTGAACCTAGTCTCTGGAGAGCTTTGTGTCTGGACCCACCGTACTGGTCCTCTTAGAATTATATTGACAGACTTGTCTTTAGTTGTGATGCCCTCAGCATTCTTAGGGCTCTGACGGGTATTGCCAAACTGATTTTCTAAAAGGGATGTATCAATCCATCCTACAAACTTTGAGCATAACTATTTTACTGTGACTTACCAGCAACGAGTAATGTAATTTTAAAAAATTGTTGGTAATCTTAAGTGTAAAATGAAGTGATTTTTTTTCAGTATAATATTTATGTTGAGTACGATTTGATTTTTTTTCTTTGTATTTGCTAACCAATAATTTGCATCAACTTTCTTGGCAGCCTAGTAACCATTTATATTTTAATAGCTTTGTCGTTGTCTTGCAAAATTGTGGATTTGACTTGGAAGATCAACAGAATTCCTTCTCCCAAGGCAATCATTATAATTTCTATCCAGAGGGCACACATAACTTCTCGTTGTTTTATATGAGGAATTGCATATTTAAGGACCTGTGGTCTCTATTCCCATCATCGTAGGGCTGGGAGTCTACCAGGCCGGTGGCATTATGCAAATCAGGAAAGGAGTAGGAAAGCAGTTCTGGCTTTGGGACTGTCCCCCGAAACTTGACCTTGGGAGCAACTGGCTGGTTTTGAATCTCCAGTGGACACACTGTTTTTGCAGAGGTGGAACACACCTGGAGAGCACCTTCAAAATAAACATCCCTACCCTTAGTCTTTAAAATCTGACTGTGGGGGTGGATGTGATTTCTGAAACAGTTAAATGCCTTCTAGAAAGGTGTCATGCTTTGGTTGGATATGTTTCTTAGTTTGATTTTTGATTTTTATCCTGCATTCCTCACACAGAACCCACATAGACAGATCTAAATGTGACAGCAGTCGGTTGCCGCCCTCTGCCTTGGGGAGATTTACTGCCCTGTTCTCTCATGGTTTAGAGTTTTCTTACTTTACCACTGGAAAGTGTGACAGTTGCCATATTTTTAAGCTGGGCTTAAAACACTTGGGCTTCCTGGACTCATAGTAAGTAAGCTGCGGGCAGGTTTGAGGCACAGCTACGCTGCTGTTGATAATTCTGCTGCTGTCGACTGCCTTCTGAAGAAGGCTGTTAGAAGGAATGTAGATTTATTTCCTTAGTGTTTTTAATTTATTCTTCTGTAAAGTAGCTCTGCTGGGATGGTAGAGATCTGAGCAGTATTTTTAAATACCAGTCCTAATAATGCCATTAATATTGTGAATACAATAATGGTAATATTATTAGGGGGCAGTGTGGTGGCTGAGCAGGGGCTTGGGAGCAGCAGACCTGGGTTGAAATCCCTAACTGTGAGGCAGGGATGGGAACGTCTGTCTTGCATGGTGTGTGTTTGGTAGACAGAGGTTATTAGCCATTACCCTCCCCTGCATCTGTCTCATGTCTGCCTAGCATCCCTGTGCACATTGTCTGCAACCTAGCACTCTTTTCCAAACAGTTTTTCCAGGGAGTTTGTTAAAAAGTTGTATTGCCTAACTTACCTTGGTGAAGTGGGGGGCGTGTGTTAACAGCTGAGATAGGTACTTGATCATACTCAGTATAAAATATTTTCCCGGCTAAAAATTATTCTGGCCTTGAGATGTAGAACAATTCAGGTATTGTTGGTAAGTGGAAAAGTCAATTGTATTAAATATATGTACATGAATGTTATATATGTTCTATATAAAAAACATTTTTTATAAATAACTAAATATATGTCTTAGTATAAATGAGTTTGAATTTTTTTCTTTCTATTGACTTAATTTTCTTTGTGTCTCTTCAGACTTCCTAAATTAGTAATAAGTGCTAGTTCCTGGGTGTTTGGCAACATACCTCATAGCAGCAGACTTTTTAAGTCTTCTATTTTTACTTTAAGAATCATGTACATTTTGCATTCTACCATATATATAACATGTTAAGTTCTTTAAAGTGACTACTTACCACTGTAAAAGGGATGCATTAGACAGATGTTCAGTGTCCATTTTGTGGCTTATGTGTACACCTCACCTATCACGTACTCTTTGGGGTACAGGTGCCTCAGTTTGAGAAGCCTGGTTCTGGAGCCCGGCTTACCCATTTGTCCTTGTGTGGAAAAAGGCCCCAAAGTTATTTTTTGAGGGAAATCTGGCCATGCCTGTTGCTATTTCCTCAACTGACTTCTCTGCAAAGCAATGTGAGAATGCCTTCTGTTCAGGGATAGGTTCCTCCGAGCTACCATCTCCAGCTTCGTTAACGTGTAACATATTTAGATTTGCACTGGAGGCAGCTGAAGTGTCCGTTCTCCGCCAGGTAGTTTGTGGGGAGTACAAGCAAGAACCCATTGCCATTCAGTTATCTAATGCTAGGTTGGGGGCATAATAGTTATGGAGAATTGCCTGAAGGATATGCTGTGAATCCAGTATTCTTTTAATTCAAATATTTTATTATCACCATGCCTTATTTGCCCTTCATCTGGTCCAGTTTATTATATAACCAGTTGCATATCGGTCTCAGATATTTCCAAAGATCACTCTGGCATCCTATTGGATTCTGAAGCTGAAAAGGTTATTATTTTAGTAATTAGGATCTTTATAGTTTCAGAGAATTCAAAAGTGTTGAAAAGTGTTTATTGGTTTGTTTTTTTTTTTCTAACCACGTTTCTGCCTTTGTTCTTCAATTAATTTTTTAATACATGCATACCATCTAATTCTTCTAGATATTCTAAAATTTGTTGCTGGATCAGTTCAGCTCACCAGACAGCTGAGTTCCTGGAAGCCTAGCGTTAGACCCTCGGAATTGGTTCTTCTGAATGGTCCATGGTTGGAGGCTGTCAGCTTATGCTGAGACAGCTCCTGAGAAGAATCCCTTGAAACCCTCATTTCCCTTAAGGATCGTGTTACACAGTTACCTCATTATGAAGCCACAGGGGACAAGTTCCTCCCTGGCCTCGGTCCTGAGAGTTGGGCTGCTCTAGAGCAACCAGTTTGTTTGTTCTTAGGGACCTTGTTTTTCATGTAACTGATTCTGGTTTTTTCTCATGCTGCCTACGACCATGATAATTCTAATTTGTGGCCTAGCTATTTATAGTGCTCAGAGCTGCAAATCATGTGTCTTTTCTGCTTTGATTTGATTTAAAAAAAATTAAACTCATCTTTTTAAAATAAAAGAAATTCTTATCTTTTTCCGTTGAACTCTTATTTCTTCCCTTGTAGAAAAATGCACACACTTGGTGAACCACTTTAAGTGCTTTTTGGGACACAGCCTGGGACAAAATAACCCTAAGAGGCCCTCAGTGACTGTGGAAGCACATTCACTAAAATCTTCTCAGCAAAGGTCAGCAGAGCTCGATGGAAGGTGTTGCCCCTTTGTTGTAGCTCTCGCATCCTGGGTGTGAGTGCCCTGGCATGGGTCCAGGGGGTGGCCTGAGTGATGGAACAAGCCTCTGCCTAGTTACCCCAATCAAGCCAGACCGGCCCACTCTGCTGAAACCCAACACGGACCCCTCTGCTTCCTGGATAGTCCTCTTCAGCGCTCCCTGTCAGCAGGAACCTGGTGACATCAATGCTCCAAATGTGACCAGCCCTGCTGAAAACCTGAGCCTGCCTCCAGGATGTGACCCCTGCCATCCTGCGTTTCCTTTGAAAATCTTAGTGTCTAGGTTCCTGAGAGAGAGTGTATGGCTTCTTGTTTTTGCATATCAGTCCCATCAGTCCACTTAAGCAGATAAAAACACCACCAAATCTCTCTAGCCTAGAGCAGCATCAAGCCCATCACAGGTCCACAGGAGCATGTGGTCACCTGGGGACTCAGACTCCCTGAGCAGCCTCTGTTTCTAACCTTGCTTGGAATGGTGCCAGAGGAAAAGAGCTCTGAGGGTTTTCCATCAGCAGTTAAGTGTGCTGGCCTGGAAATAACACGTGTTACTTCTCCTTGCAGCTCATTTGCTGGAACTTGTTACGTGGTCTGCAACTAGGAAGGGCAATGCTGTTATGTGCCTGGAAAAGGAGAGGACTCGAAATACAAGTTTGATCACACCGATGACTCAGACTAGGTTTTGGAATTAGCGTCATGTTGTGCTGTCGATACTCCTCTTGCTACCTTTGTTCCCCCAAAATCAGTTTGCTAGGATATGTGAACTTCAGCAAAACAATAAGTTAAAGGTTGGTTAGTACAGGGATGTGGACTGGTATGCAACTGTTGCAGATGTATTCCAAGATGAACTGTGTATTTGCTGAAGGTGGGAATTAAATTGGAAATGAGACTTTCTAGCAGTCCATGTGAGAAAGGAACTTCTGAGAAGGAAGCTTGGTCTGTAAGATGTGGATCCTTAACCTGGAGGCGGGGGCGATGTCTCTGCACTCCCTGAAATTGTTTGCAAAGTATAATGTGTGCATGTGGAGAGAGGAGTCACAACTTTCATCAGATTCTCAGGGGCATGTATGACCATATCCCCACCTGCCTGCCATAAGGTAGAGACCATTTAGTCAGAAGAAGCACTACAGATTTCTGAGGTGAATCTCAGACAGGAATTCTTCCCAGGGGTACCAGATTCTCCCCTCACTTATGGTAGACACGATGATGAATTTCATAGGCATGTTTATTACGACACTCCACAACGTAGGCTGATGGAATTCCATGGATGCTAACTCAGTAGAAACAAGTCTATAAGGAATGGGGAGTGGTAGGTTTAATACTCAGAGGTGGTGTTTGGAACAGATTATGAGGCCAGAACTGCTTCTCGGCTGATTCTGGCTTGCCCTAGATGTAGAGTAGAGAAGAAAGGTGGGTTCCATATCCTTCAGGTTATGATCCTTCAACCTTGTTTCCCTTCACCCAGCTTTTGATAAGTATTTGGTGGTACTGACATTGAGATGGTAATTACTAATAGAACCTGGGGTATAGCTTTCCTATGTTGAGTATTTAGTATGGCATATGTGGCCAGGATATATACTAAAGAGAAGGGCATGCCACCTTGACTTGGAGATACCTGAAAGTATGTTTGGGAGACGTACCAAGATTGTCTTTAGAAGCCATCTTGTTTAAGAGGATGCTTACTTTTCATCTTACTCTATGACCCAGAATATTTTAAACATGGTAATTTCATTTTTAAAAGGTAAATACTTTTTAATCACAGAAGTAATATGTTATTTTGTTAAAAATATCAGAAAATTAAATTATAAAAAGTCATTTGTATATGACCTATAGGTGGCACTACTCTGGAAATATTGATAGCCTTCAGGGTTTTATGTACATGTGTGTACTTAAAAATAAAACCAAGATGTGTCTCATAAGAGACATATAAATTCATAATCTAGCTTTTCTACTTAATATAGCTTAAGTATTTTTCCATATCAGAAAAACTAGACTTTTGTTTTAAATGATTGCACATTATATGGATTTACCATAATTTAATTTCTTTTTGGATATGTGTACTATTCTCATTTGTTTTAAAAAAACTGTAGCTGTAAATCATGCTTTGATCACACACTTTCACATGAATCTTTACACAGTTGTGTGATCTTCCTCTTAGGATAAATTCGTGGAAGTTGAATTGCTGGGACAGAGAGTCGATAAGTTTTTAAGATGTTGAATGTGTATGCCATGTTGTCCTTTAGAAAAACAATGTAATGTATATGAGTATTTCTCTTATCCTTTTGTTTGTATTAAGTGGTATTATTTATTGTTAAAATTTGTTAATCTGATAGATGAAAATATTATCATCTAGATAATATTTTCATCTATCATGGATGAAATATTATCCTATTTCAATTTGCAGTTCTTTGATCACTAGTGAAGTAGAAAATTGTCATATGTTTGTGGGCAGTTTTATTTTTTTCCGCTAATTTGTGTCCTTAACATTTTTTATTGGGTCTTTTTCTTTCTGATTTGTAAGAGTTCTGTATGTTCTTAGAGTACTGATTGCTTCCTATCAATTTTAGTGGTATATGAATGGGTGAAATTATCCATTTTATTGTAGCTTAAAAGTTTTCCAACTTCTCTTATTTTAAAACTTTCTTCTGGATCAGTTGACATGTTTTCTGTTTTCTTGATTAAATTTTTGTTGATTTTCATTTCTGTATCAAGGATTTTAAAATTAGCTACCTAGTCACTTTTATGAATCTTCAAGGGTTCCTTATTCTTACAGTATATGGAAGTTCCCGCTCAGGAATTCTTTAATCATCTGTGTGTCATGAGCCCTGTTGGAAGACTGGAGAGGTCTGTGGTGGTCCAGGCAGTGGTGTTCCAAGGAAAGGATGATGGGAGTGATACACTCTGGGTGCAGGCAAAATAGGGATGCATGGCCTGGAGAGAACTTAAAAACAATACTAAAACTGACAAAAAGCCAGTCTCCTTTTCATTGTCACCATGTGCCGGCAATTCTGGGCAAGTTGATAAGTGAATGCTTGTCCCCACTAGGATGGATTTCTTTTACCTCTTACCCCTTCATTATATCACTAGTATGTGGACCCAGGCAAAACTTTAAATATATAAAATAAAACAGAAGGGTTACAAAGGAAACCCATTTTATTGAAATATAGTTATCAAAATATTAAAATGTATAATACAGAAAAATATTTGCTCCTTTATTAAAGCATTGACTGACAAGATCTAGTAGTAGGTTTAATAATTGTGATTTCAAATAGTAATGAGGATAAATGATATTTCAAGATGTCTAATTTATGAGATATGAAAACATCTGAAGATTTCCATTGGTGACAAAGTCACAGGTGTTGCAACTCGTACTGTAGTTTGTAGCCAACCTTCATAATGAGTAGAAATGCTGAATTTAAGAGTTTGAACAAAACATGGAATTGTTTTCTCATCCAAGTTCATGGCCCTCTGAATTCTATCTTTTTGGATTGCTTGGGGATCTGTGTACCAACGGACTCTTTTCTAGGTGCAATGGTCACTGTAGCCTTCATTTTAAGGTCTGTGAATCTACTGCATAGTCCCGTGAGATAAAACTAAGAGATGGGCTAGATGTTCTGAAGTTCTTGAGTAGAGAAGAAGTAGAAGGACTCAGTTACCAAGTGAGTCAGAAATAGACAAGGAATACTCGGGGAGGCTGGGATGAAACCTGCCAATACCCAGTCAGTAGTGCACAATGTATATATAATGCATTCTGTGAGCCAGTGAAGGGAGCAGGGTGCAGACCCTCCCTCCATGAGAAGTTAATATGCTGGGTGATACATAATTATATGTAAGTTGAAGTGATGGGCGTAGGGATTGTCAGGGAGGGCTTCTTAGAAGAGGAGACATTTAAGCAGAGAGCTAAAAGGATGAGGAGGAGCCAGCCATGTAAAAATGGAAGAAGAGTGCAGTGCAGAGCTCGCAGGTCAAAGGAACCACCCGTGCTGAGGTTGCGAGTCAGAGGGAAGAGTTTGGCACATTTGAGGATTGAGAGGAGGACTGAGAGGAGTTCAGCATGGGGGCAAGAGAGCAGGAGAATTTAACCAAAGAGGGCTGGAGAGGAAGGCAGGCTGATCATGCAGGACCTTGTAGGCCTTGAGAGGGACTATAGAATTAAAGTACGAAAGAAAGGTGGGCTTCCCTGGTGGAGCAGTGGTTGAGAGTCCGCCTGCCGATGCAGGGGACGCGGGTTCGTGCCCCGGTCCGGGAAGATCCCACATGCCGCGGAGCGGCTGGGCTCGTGAGCCATGGCTGCTGAGCCTGCGCGTCTGGAGCCTGTTGCTCTGCAACGGAAGAGGCCACAACAGTGAGAGGCCCGCGTACCGCAAAAAAAAAAAAAAAAAAAAAAAAAAGAAAGGAATTGGTTCATTTTACACTTCAGGGTGGTATGTTCAAATTAGTCTTGAAAAGGACCACTCTGGATGTTGGGTGATGCCTCGTGTGGAGAAAGGCCTGAAGCTTGGAGGACTGAGAGGAGGACATAGAGGTTCCTGAGGGGAGGAAGGCGGTGGCACAGGAGATGGAGAAGAGGGGACAGGAAGTAGAAAAAAACAAAACTTACAAAGGATTGCCTAAGAAGTATGAGGCAGAGGCAGAAATCAAGGATGATGTTTGGGTTTTCAGTTTGAGTAATCAGCTGCCATTTACTGAGATGGGGGCACATGTGTGGGAACGGTAGTGGTTTAGGGTTCTGCTTTGTATGTGCTTATTAGACAGCCGAATATCAAAGTTTTATAGATAGTTGGGTACCTGAATCTGCAGCTCAGAGGAGAGCTTCAGGCTAGAGATATAAATTTGTCGTCATTAGCATATACATGGTGCTTAACAAGTATCAAGTTAACAAGTCTAACTCAGTAGACTTGTTTCTACTGAGTTAGCATCCGTGGAATTCCATCAGCCTGTATCGTAGAGTGTGGTAATAAACATGCCTATGAAATTAATCATCGTGTCTACCATAAGTGAGGAGAGAATCTGTTACCCCTAGGAAGAATTCCTGTCTGGGATTAGCATCAGAAATCTGTAGTGCTTCTTCTGACTAAACGGTCTCTATCTTATGGCAGTGGTTTTACATAATTAAAAATTAAAATTAAAAAATTGTGCCTATAGTTAATAATTATGTATTGTGCACTTAAAGCTTTGTTAAGAGAGTAAATCTCATCTTTAATGTCCTTACCACCATAAACGACAGCTAAAATCCTTAAAAATCAAAAGAGAAAAAAATCATTTATCCTGCTTCTCCAGTTGGAATTGTTCCTCAGGATAATGAAATAATTGATCTTTCTCTTTACAGAAGTGTTTTCTTTTTTCTTGCTAATATACGAAGAAGAATTGATGTAGAATGTTACCATTTTGCAAACACTAATAAAATACAGTTAACCCTTGAACAAGCCAGGGTTGAACTGTGTGGGTCTACTTATATGTGGATAGTTTTCAATAAATACTATGGTACTATAAAAATCCATGGTTGATTGAATCTGTGGATATGGAACTGCGGATATGGAGGACCAACTGCAAAGTTATCTGCAGATTTTCAACTGCATGGTGGTTGGCACTTGAACCCCTGTGTTGTTCGAGGGTCAACTGTAATGGATTCAGGTAATGATCATTAACAGCAACTAACATAGAAGTAGGCAACACCACTTAGGATGTATTCTAGCAAAAAAAAACCAAAACCAAAATAAACCCCAACTGATTTTGTTCAAGTCTCTGGATCTGCCAGTTTACAAGAAATACTGGGAAAAGAGAGACCTGTTAAATGGGGTTGCAATCAGCAAAATCTGAACCATGGAAAACACTATATAGGACAAACCATATGGTTTTGCCAACAAATAAATTGAAATGGGTAAGAACATGGAGTAGGAACCTAAAGATTAAAAAATACTTTTAAAAGGTATCAATCAATCGCAATGTATGAATGCTATTCGCACCTCAGTTCAAACAAACCAAAAACATTTTGAGACAACTGGGGAAATTGAGCAATGACTAGATATTTGGTAGTAAGGAATTAACTGTTCAGTTTTTTAGGTGTGATTTCATGGTTATGTTTAAAATGAGTTATCTTTTAAAGATATAGACAGAAGTTTTTACGGATGCAATGAAATGATGGCTAGGAGGGTGGGGAAGTGGGCAGGGACAGAGGAAACAAGAATGACCGTGACTTGATAGTAGGCGCTGGATCGTTGTACTCTCCTTTTGTCTACGTTTGAAATTTTTCTTTTTAAAATGACTCTTAATCTTATCCCCATCAAGAATCACTAGGTATAATTACGGTGTTATTACCCATAATTATACATGCTGAGACTACTCAGTTCTGAGAGTACTCAAAGTCAGTAGCCGAGCACTTTGTCAAATACTGGTTCTGAACTGTATTGAACTGTCTCTTACGCTGTCTAGTGTTGTTTTTTCTGGGGTGGACATGACATTAATAATACCATGGATTATGATTTGCTGTAGTTTTTATGTTATTGCTCATGTTCTAATCTAAAATTGAAACTGTAGCTTTTGGACATAAACCATCCTGTAAATATGAATTTCTGAACGCATTCTCTGTCAATGGACTGAATTTTTAAATTTTTTTTTTGAGTTAACAGGCAGCTGATCATTGCTCTGAGGCTTTTTAAAAAAAATTTTAATTTAATTTTTGTAATTTTTTTGGCTGTGCGGTGTGGCATGTGGCATCTTAGTTCCCGACTAGGGATTGATCTCGTGCCCCTTGCAGTGGAAGTGCGGAGTCTTAACCAATGGGCTGCCAGGGAAGTTCCTGAATGACTGTTAATATATATATTAATAAGTTGACATAGGCTTATGCTCAGATGTGTATTTTAGGAGAGAAATGGGTTTCGGTTGGGTCATTTGTCTGACATTATTAGAATTAAATATGAAAAGTACTTGCAGGGTAGACTTAAGCAAAATCCACTTTAAGTTTCTGCTTCCTGTGAAGTGTCATGGGAAGCATATTTTTTCAGAAGAAGGAACCATTTGGAAGGGACTTCCCAGGAGTGCTGACTTAAGGAAATCTGTATGGAAATTCCCTTATTATTAAGGTAATATCTTTTGAAGCTATTGATGTACCCTTAATGGGATGGTGTCTCATATTATGATAGCCACACATATCTTCTAAAATCAAAGTTTGTTTTTCAACATTAGTTATAGTTGCATGTGAAGTCCAAGGTAGCAAAAGGAATGAAAAGAAGTGAGAATGTAAAACTGAAATGAATTCAAATGGGTATTTGTAGGCTTTTAATGTGAGGTGTTCTTCAGTATTTACTGTTGCGAAGAGGATGGGCATCCCCTATTCCATCACCGTTAGACTAGGCATCAGAGCGCTGTATTTTTAAATTTCTCTTTGGCTTCAGCTGCTTTTTTAATACCAGGCTTTTTCTTTATATTTTGCTGGTCCAGATGAGTTTTTCCTTTTTTTTTCCCCCCAAACAATATATTCCTCTGGGTTCAATCTCCTTCCAAAAAATTAAGCTGTATTCCTTCTGTTTAAGTCATCATTAAGTATAATTGCAAATGGAAAATCCATTTACATTCCTAAATTGTTGCTGATGTTTCTAAAGGATTTGTTGGGAGGGAAAGAAGAGCATGGCTTGATTTTTTTTTTTTTATCATATTCAAGTAATCCAAATAGCTTTCAGAAGTAGAAAATGGATTTTGATGAAGAGTTGTAATAGTATTTGCAATATGAGTTACTGTGCTCTGTATAATAGAGTCCTTTATATAAATAAGTGTTCATTTACAAGCCTTTTTTTTTTAACTATATCCTTTGATTTTGGTAGTTAATAAAATGTTGGGGAAAACTTCCATTTGACTTAGTTTTTCCTTTTTTTCAGATTTAAAAGGAAATATTTTAAAAAAGGAAATACTAAGATTCCATTAGATATATGTGTGAACAATAGCTCTTAAATTCTTTATGTAATAAGGATCTGCTGATCAGACCTTCATTTCTCCAGGGATTAAGGAGATTATTGGCATTTCTGCCAGTTTTCATTTAGGCAGAGAAAAGCATGAAAATGGTTATTACACATTTATTGTGTCAATCAAAATCTGTATTCTGGGTAATCTTTGTTCATAGTTTCCTACCATCTTACTCTAGTTGCTTTGTTTCTTAATTCACATTATTGAGAGAGAGAGCTCATAGGCTCAGCTCAGTTTATGGATTGAATCTCCCTGAAAGAGGTATGCATGGCTTTGGAATTATTACTATTCCAGAATGGGGGCATTCCATCTGGTAGGGTTGGCTTCCAAGGGCTACAAGTGGGGATGGTCAAGCCTACAGAAGCTGGGATCCAAACTGACACTACATAATTTCCCAAGTAGGGATCTAGAAGAGATGACCACGAAGACACAGTTCTAATGAGTTAGGGTTCTTTGTTTTGGAGAGCTACATTTGAAGTAGTTGTTTTTCTTTTTAATGGAAATTGAAGAAGCTTTCACATACAGGACTTTTCTTAGCTCTCTGAAATGTACATGACCGTGTCATAGCCAGGCTCTAACCTTTTATCATTAGGTGGGCATGGCCCAGTCTTTTCATTTGGGGAGGTAATTTATCAAGGGGTTGTATACCCTGATAACAGGGTCAGTGTGAGAGCTAGGTGGGGCCTGAGAAGTCCTGCAGTATAGTGATTAGAGGTGGGGTTGATGGGTGGGCTTCAGGGAGGTGGTGGTGGTCTACCTCCCCACAGTCACATATCAAGTAGTGAGCATGTATCCATGTTTTTGCAGGGGGATATCCTGGGGATTTTACTACAAATATTGCAGGAGGCCCTGTGACCAGGAAAGCTTAGAACCACTATAAACCCAGGTCTTTCATGTTACTGATGAGGAAATTAAGGCCCAGAGAGATGAAGAGCTGTACTTTAAATCACTCTTCTGAGTCAGAAAAATCTGGATTAACACCTAAGTTTCTGTTACTCATTATCTATTGCTTTTATGGGTGCACTGACTTCATAGACCATTGCCTAAAGCGTGACATCCTAAATTTAAGTCTTTCAGACTATGAAGTGGAAGCGAAAAAATTATTCCAGTTAGTTTCTCAAAATGACAGGCAAAGACCATGTCCAGGTCAATGCTATTTTAATAATGTAACAACTGAGCTGGGGCTTCCGGGAGCTGGTAGTGGTGTTGGGCAGTCTGGAGTTGAAGAATATTTATCTCAGCTTTATGATTTTCAACTGCATATGTACATCATTCCCAGCCAGTGGAACACGGTTAGGGAAGGTGATTTTATGCGGTAACTAACTTACTGTCTACGTGTAAAGAGAGACTTGGACAAAGTTTTTTTCTCCCAAGTAGTTAAATGTCTTCAAAGCACTCTTAGAATATTTACTTAGCTGCCCCTTTATTATTTTAAAAAAAAAAAGGTAAATTGGGTCTAAAGTTATGTGCTTTTATAATAATAAACCTTTTTTTTTTTTTTTTTTGCGGTACACGGGCCTCTCACTGCTGTGGCCTCTCCCGCCGTGGAGCACAGGCTCCGAATGCGCAGGCTCAGTGGCCATGGCTCACGGGCCCAGCCGCTCCGCGGCACGCGGGATCCTCCTGGTCCGGGGCACGAACTCGCGTCCCCTGCACCAGCAGGCGGACTCTCAACCACTGCGCCACCAGGGAAGCCCATAATAAACCATTTTGAACTGCTTGGAATTCTCTGGCGGTGTTTGCCATTTTACTTTGAATTTTAATTTTTCCTATGTTAACCTTCTTATTTTGTCCTTCAAATTGCAGTGCATTCCATCTTTCCTCCCCTTTCCTCCTTCTCCTAGTGGTACATTCTTCCCAGATTTGAATTTTTTCCCCACCTTTTAGTTTTAAAACATTTTGCAGAGAAATATTTTCTTTATTCAGTAAGGTGTAAGATAGTTGTATCTTTTGTTGCATATAGTGCTAATGCTCTGATTTTACGGTAACAGGTTAAAATGTCCTGGAATTGAGACTGATAGCGTGAGAAATTATAAGGCATTTGCTAAGGACTGAGACAATATGCCTTGTACATTTCACTCCCCTGCCCACCATTGCTTCATATTTATGCCCTGGACAACATGCAGTGGGTAAATGCTATAAACCCGCCCTTTTGCCATTCAATCAGATATCTGGATGAGAGAACTTTTAGTCATTAATCATTGATAAAGGGTATACTTATAGAAAATGTTTTCTGATAAATCATCTTGACTGTTTTTAGAGCCCCAGATTTATAAGGTATGTCACTAGTTATAGGCAGACATCAGAAATTGAACTGTGACAGCAACATATATTTTAAATCTCAATTATAGACTCTTATTTTAATCCTTCTTGCTGAAAACTTGATCTTCTCTAAGTGCTAAAAATTCTCTTCAGTTGCTACCTTTAAAAAAGTAACATTCTCTTGATGCTTAACTTGTCACTTTAGCTTCTGTAGGAATAACAAAAATATGGTGATAACACAATTTCTCCAGAAAGCTAGTATTATTTTTGGGAAGAATACAACGTTCATTATCCACATTCATAGAGATATTATTCATTTCTTTATTAATCTGTTTTAACACCAAGTATTAGAAAATCATGTACCCTTTATTTTCCATTTAATTTCAAGACAGGTTTCACTTATTCCTAAGCTTCAGTGGATGATGTCAGATGTGCCATGAGGGCTTTGTGAAACCATTTATCACAACCAAACAACAGGCCAAATAACTCAAGAATGCTCTAGCCCCAAGCAGCTACCCTAGCTGACAGAAGCCAGTGTCAGACTCAAGACTGACTCATGTCTCTTTGCAATGCCTAGGCTTAAAGCTGTAACTTTAAAAGCTTATCATTATCAATGTGATTGAACATTTAAATAACTTTTAAAACAGCCTTTAAATAAGGTAGTCCTACTTTGCTATTTGTCTAAGTCATTCCTGTTAATTTCAAACTTGGAGATTTGCCTTCTGCCTCCAAATGTAATAGAACATCGATTTTTTTTTTTTCCAGGGCACGTCACTGCTGTTGTAGTACTAAGACTTGGGATTATGAATGTCAGTGCTTCATAAACTTCTAAATGGCCGTCGTATACTGAATCCGTGGCCAAGTAAGCTGTTGCTTATAACCTGTTTCCTCATTCTCTACTGAAAAACTTGAGTTTTCAAAACTTTGGCTCCAGAATCACTGACCGGGACATCATTTAAGTATTTCATATCTCCATAACCAATTTTTTAATCTTTAAGGAAAGGGTGAGTTGGAAGACCCCTCTTCAAAACTAGTTTTTCAGACCTCTACTCTCTCTCCTCCCACTCCCAAGTGGCTGCCCTGTTACCCTTGAGTCCAACAGCTAAATAATTAGCTTCAAAATATCTAATAGACTTTCTTTTTCCACCAAATGACTTAGATACTGAGTAAAAAAATAAATAGGAGCAAAAGCTATGTGTTTACTGTATCCTCAAGGTGGGAAGTTATCTAATGTTTTGCATAGATCAACCGGTTCTTAAAAACATTACCTAGAATTATTTGCAGTGTTTCATTAAGGGGAAACATTGAGAAGTTACAATGTCCTAAGTCTAATCTAACTCTGGTTTAGGTGGTTTGTAGTTTGATTGAAGACTTAGTGTCTGCATAACCAAACAAAATTCCTATGGCATGGGGGTGATGGGTTTTGGGCTCCCGCAATGTGGTACAAGAAGTAAAGCCCATTATGTACTCACACAGGGTGAACTCCTGTGTCTTTTGCCACTGATGGACCATCATTGCTTCTTGAACTGACTGGACCGTTCAGTTTTCATGCCTTGATCTCTCTGCCTTAAATATAAGGGGGAAAATACTGAGTTTTTGCATTGAACTTTAGAAATATAGGGGTCAAGACAGGAATGAGACCTAATTCTAATAACCTGTACTTTATATCTGATAAGTCACTTACATACCGTGCATATACAGTCTGAGGGAAATTCTTAAGTTTGAGTAGTTAATGTAGCCCGTGTGTGTGTGTGTGTGTGTGTGTGTGTGTGTGTGTGTGTGTGTGTGTGAATTGCACTTAGTATTTACATGACGTTTCAGACTTTGTGGTAACATGGTGACTTTGGCCATAATATATTTTAAAAATCTTAATTCTGAAGCTGCTTTTTGTTATAGATCCTAGTTGTTTTAAGGAAGCTTTACTTAGTTATTTTTACCAGAGTTTGCTGTGCTATGATTAGAACAAGAAGATTTGGGAAAGTTTAACTTGGCATGGCAGAGATGCAAGCTGAGCAGAAAAAATACTTGGTGAAAAAGGAATGTACAGGATGCTTAAGAGTAAAGTCCAGCAGAAGCAGGAAAATAAAACAGGGTGACTGTCTCTTCCACAGTTTATATTTTGGTTTTTATACCGGAAATGCCTTGGGTGTATATTTAAATGGTAGCAGAGAAAGACAGTGATGGATTGATGATTTAACTTATTTTTTTCTTAAATTAAATGATTCTATCCTTTCTGTGGCATTCCTACTGAGTTTTTTATCCAACTCTCTGAGGAAAATGGCATTATTAATTTTAATACTTGATTGCAGGCTAATAATCTCAGAAGAAGAGATTGAAGGTCGATTGAACTGTACCCTGAGATATTTCTAAATGAAAGCCTTGTCAAATATTTTATTTTCCTTTCAATATTTGAATTGTCATCTAGTGGATGGCTTTAGTACGCTTGATTTACCAGCCTGGCTAAAATGAAGTTGGTTTTTACATTATTTGCAGGGTGGTCATACTTGCAGAATTAATTCTTAAAGCAAAAATCTTAAAGTAAGACTTGATGGTTTGTCATCATGACCATCGAGTATGAATTGGGACTGTTCAAATAAAGCAGAAGCTAACACACCATTGTAAAGTAATTATACTCCAATAAAGATGTTAAAAAAAAAAGATTAAGTTTCAGGATACCTTCACATTTTACTTTTCTACTGAAAATGGCCTGTTTTAGCTGGGTAGTTTGGAAGTATCTTCCTAAGTGTAAGTAATAGGTGTGTATAATTTGGATTTAGAATAAGTGTATCGAGAATGTGGTGGTTTCCACATGTGTGTGTTCTCCCCATTGTTGGGAGCACAGGGCATTCCCGCTTTTGTGATGCCATGTTTCCTGAAAGCCCTGGCCCAAACACTGAATTGATCCACTTGGGTGTTGTACCATTTATATAGAGTACTTGTGCATATATGCTCCTATGAAATGCTGACCGAATTTGTGCTGTTGAGTTTTGTTTCTGGGACATGTTTAGGATTGTCTGGCAGGTGAATGGATAAAGCATCAACTGAGAAGTGAGAACAGTTGCAGTAATCAGTGTCTGAGCGCAAGGGTTGGGCTAGGTGCTGTGCTTATCCCTGGGGTTGTGTAGACGAATAGGGCCTCTTCCTCTGAGCAGTGTTCAGAGGTGTTCCAGGCCCAGCTATGATGCGTATTTGATCTAATCACTTGTCAAATCCAGCCCATTTTCCCTGCAGAATCTTTCCCTTTTCATTCCAGCAGGCTTCTTCATTACTTAGCTTTAGTTGTCTCTAATTGAACTGTTGGAGTATTCTCAGCTCCCAGGTCACTTCCTCTGGGAAACCTTCCGGGATGCCATGAACTGGCCCAGGTGCCTCTCCTCTGTGCTTCGAGAACACCCGACCCTGGTCCTGTCACCTGCCCCATAGCACTCGGATTGTAATGGCCTCTGTGCTTACCTGTTTCTCCCACTAGGCTGGAAGCAGGTTGGCCGCCTCTCGTTTTCATTGTTGAGTCCATGGCGTCTGGTATTGTGCCTGGTGCGTGGCAGGGCTAAGTAAATTCTTGCTAAATTCCCTCTTAAGGCAATCCTCCTTTAACATACCATGAGTCCTCAGCACAGCTGTTCCCACTTTGCTCTTTGGAGCATGGCATTTTTGTCCATCTCTCAGTGGTTGCCCTTCAACTTCTCACTTTCCGGGCCTATACCTGTTCACTTTTTTTCTTTAATGCCAGTCTTACCTCTTCAGTTGGATTAATGGACCAAACTGCACTTTGCCATGTGTTTTGTTTGGCCATTCCCACAATAATGTTCAGTAACTAACTCTCTCCTAAATCAGCTTATTCAGTCAGCGTTTGTTCGCAGACTCCGGGTCCTCCTGGTTGACTGTGGAGTGGCTGACCTAGGCTGGGCTTGGCCAGTGGCTCTGCTTCCAGCTGTGGTCCGGTTGGGCTCAGGTCTGCTGCATATGTGTTCCTTCTGGAACAGGCTGAAAGGGTAGACACAACCAGGAAGCATTTTTCATGGTGATAAAAGCCTAACCAGCTCTCTGGGAAAGACGAGCCCTGATTTGTAGCATTTGCCCATTTCTGTGGTGTATATACTCTTATAATGGCTGATTTCAAGCCACCAATGTGACATCACGGTAACATGATTATACAGTATTTTTCATCATACGGATGCAGTAGACAACCTCAAAAGCACATGCGATAGTAAAATGTAGTAAAATAATTAGGCAGTTGTGAATTTTGAGTACCTTTAAAAATATTTTTAAATTTATGTAATTTAATTTTTACTAATGGGTATGTTGTATTTACTGGCCTGTAAATTGCTGAAAATGTAACAGCTGGTTTTCCTGAGCTGGTACAAGCTGGCTGCAGTGCTTCACTGGGCGAACCCAAATACGTGAAGTGCAGGAATGCCTAGACTCAGAACCACCATGCTGTCACTTCTGTTCATATCCTATTGGTCAAAGCAAGTCTTGAGGCAGAGTTTGAAGTAAATGGATGGGGAAGTACACTTTGCCTCTAGTGGGAGGAGTTGCGGGGTCAGGTGGCAAAGGGTATGGCTAAGTGGAGGGTGAAGGATTGGAGCCAGTGATTCACGGTCTCACCCGTGATGTCTACTATCCATGCCATTGAAACAAATTACATGCCCGTGATCACTGAAACAATATATCTGTATTATGTTAATTTCATTTAATCCTGTCTTTGAAATGCTTAAATCGTATTTCTTATGGAAGTAGCCTTGGATATAAATTCTGTTAGCAGATTTGGTTAAAGTAGTAATCCTTTTCTTTTTTAAAGTATGTCTCATACAGTGTAATGGCTGTTATTCAGCGAAGATTTAGGGGTAAAAAAATGAAGTCTGAATTTCTGCTGTGTATGTTGTGAGGCAGTGTCAGGCAACCACAGATACGGGGTTGTTTCCTAGCAGGCTTCTCCTTTATCATTCAGTATATTCTTTTTGTTTTTGCAGTACACGGGCCTCTCACTGCTGTGGCCTCTCCCGTCGCGGAGCACAGGCTCCGGACGCGCAGGCTCAGCGGCCATGGCTCACGGGCCCAGCCGCTCCGCCGCATGTGGAATCCTCCCGGACCGGGGCACGAACCCGTGTCCCCTGCATCGGCAGGCGGACTCTCAACCACTGCGCCACCAGGGAAGCCCATTCAGTGTATTCTTTGATGCTGATTTTTTCCCCCTCTAAAGACTTTTGTCTGATAGTAATGTTCATTCTTACTCTCCGTTTATGTTTTGGCCCTGTGTGTCCCCAAGTAGCACTGGTATCTTCATGAAATTTGTCAAAATTCTTCTTTTGATAGTTGATTCACCTCAAATTTGGGATAGTATCATTGATGAATTAATTAGATTTCACGTGTATTAGATGATAATGGTTAAGAAATAGATTACTTTTATTCAAGACTAGGAAGGCCGTAAGAGGACTTTTAAAAATCCTCTTTACTATTATCCCAGATGTAACTTTTTAAAACCTTATATAATGTACTTTAGTTTATAAATTGCATTTATATTATCTATTGCTATGTAACAACTTCCTCCAAAATTTGCAGTTTAAAGCCACAAATATTTATTCTCCCCCAGCTTCTGGTGATCAGGAATCTGGGTGTGGCTTAGCTAGGTGCCTTGGCCTCAAGGTTTGTCATAAACTACAAAGTGTCCGCCAGGCCTGCAGTCCCATCTGAGTCCTCAGCCACTTCCTAGCTCACCCATGGACTTGGCAGGATTCATTTCCTGGCGGCTGTTGGACTGAGGGCCTCAGTTCTGTGCTGACTATTGGCCAGAGAACTCCTTGCTACGTGGGACTTCTCCATAGGGTGAGCAAAACAAAGTGACAGTATCACCTGATACTGGAAGTGATACCTGTAACTTTTGCCATGTTCTGTGCATTAGAAGCAAGTCACTAGGTTCAGCCGACGTTTAAGGGGAGAGATTACACAAGGGCATGAGTTTGAGGAGGCGGCAATTGTTGGGGCTATTCTAGTGGTTGCCTGCCACAGTTACATTGTTGTATCCGGTGCTCTATCAAGTTCCTGTCTTTCAGATTAGGAAATGAGGGGTTGGAGAGGTTAAATTATTTGTTTCAAGGCTCAGATGCCGGCGCACAGTGTAACTGGTTCTTCAGATTGGAATCTTCTCCAGCCCAGAAGACCATTTGGAACATTGAAGTCAAAGCAAATGCTAGGACGTGAACTCCGTGAAGGAGGTGTTCTTTGTACACTGTTGCCCTTGATGTGCCGGAAACGTAGTCAGGATTCCATAAACACTTGTACGGTTGAATGATGAAATGATCATGATAGTGTGACTTTCTTAGCTGTTCCCGTTGCTCTGGTTTTCTTTGTGTTTATTTCCTTAACTACAAAGATATAGTACCATATAACAAACACATTTAAATACTTTTCAAGCTTGAAAAAAATAATCCTTCAGTCTGGACTATTCATATTGCTCCAACCTGTTTAAAAATCATTGCTCTCCACTAAAATAATGTAACTAATTTATCAGCACAGCAGTTACCATTATAATTTTACCTTTATTTCAGAATGAGGTATGAAGAGCAATATAACTGTCTACCAATAGCCATTTATCTACCCAAATACCCATGTTGCCTAAGAAATAGAATTCAATCTTGAATGCAAGCTGAGGGATAATAATAGAGTTTTCCTATATATTTTTTTTAACAGTTCTTTGGTCATGGTAGGTCTTAAGAGTCTTAGAAATGTATGTGGCTTTGGGGATTTGGGCATAAAATCACATTACCTTTAACTTCTTTGTTTTTACTTAAGGAAAACAAATTATCTGTTTTACTTGAGGCACGTACTCCATTGCTCACTTCTCTAAGTACCAGCCTTGAACATTTGAATTATTGTGACTTTGAGCTTTGCCTTGTTCATGTGGATGCTGATGCCACGAAACGCCGGCCACGTGGCGGCGGCGTTTTGCACATCTTCAGGGAGCAGTTCATATAGTGGTCTTCCGTGGTTCACAGGTGCATAGGTGTGCTGGGTCCCTGATAGATTTTCAACGGTTCATTCTTGGGATCAACCTCACTTAGCTCATCTTCTGTGTAACCAGGGGGCACAAGGACTTAGCCTTTGTCACTGATAGTAACTATATTGTTCTCATCTCCCAGGCATGTAGTGTACATTCATCTGAGGCAAAGAATGCATGTTAATTCTTATTCCCACTGAAGCCACATCATTTCTCCCTTTTTGCTTTTCTTCTCCTTTTCTAACATAGAGGTAGCAGTTGTAGGAACTTGAATAATCTTGGGTGTTTGTTACCTCTCTGTTCTCACTGTCGTTACCCTAGTGACCACCACATCTTTGTTGGTCTCCTTGCCTCCAGTCTTATGTTAGCTGGTTGATTGTAACCACCAGGCCAGTCCTCTCCCAGTGCCAGCGTGATGTTCCCCACTGAACTTGGGGAGGTTTTCTTGCCTCCTCTGCAAAGGCTTCTTCTTCAGGCTTCTTCTTGCTTCTTCAAGCTTCTTCCTAATCTGGCTCTTCCTAATCTGTTTCCAGACTGCTCAGCTGGCTCTCTCTTCAGTGTGAGTCTTAAATGTTTCATTTCCGCGTGGGTCAGGCTTATACACACCTCCTTCCTTGGCATCTGCTCTGCCAGCGTCCTCTCATTGAGGAGTGCCATCTGGACTCTTCTCCAGCCCTAATTTACTCCATCTGCTAAAGGACCAACATGAGTCCTACTTCATCCACGTAACGTTCTCTGATGACTGTGGTCATTCATTCATCTCTTTCAACACTGACTTCTTTACTGTTGGGTGCTTGTAATCTGTACCATGCCTTCTGTATATTTCTCTTTAGTTGGTGTGTCTTATTTCCCAAATAAATGGTGAGTCCCGTAAAGTTCTAAGTTTCTCGAATAAAATTTGTTGCTGTTAAATTGTCAGTTCCGTAATGGAAGACCACCTCTATTACCTTTCTTCCCCATAGCGCCTGACACAGTGCTGAACCACATAAGTATCCCCAATTTCATTGATTTATTCAACACATACATTAAATACTTCGTTTTATGAGACACTGTACTAGACATCTGGCGTCCATTGATGAATGAATAACTAAAGTCCCATCCTCAGGGGCTTGCAGACTGGTGAAGGAGGCAGACATCAACTCGTAATGCTGTGCTAGCTGTTGCGAGGGAAACTGTGCTGTGATAAAGAGGAATAGGGGGCTTCAGGTGGGTCAGTCACGGAAACCTCACTGGGAGATAATGTTTGATCAAGTACTGATGTTGAAGCTTTGTGTCTCACAGATAGAAAGAAGTACAGGATAATCTCCACTGAGCAGCCAGAAGGAGAGTGGTGTCCGCCAAGTGTCCTACACTCTTGATCTTTCCATAAGGCAAGCAGAGGTGGTTAGGTTCTGAAAGACTGTGGTTGCTGTGGAGTAGATAAAGCTCTCCAGGAGCTTCATGAAAGAACTGGGGGCCCGGAGATGCTGATGAGTGGTCAGAGAAGAGGCTAGAGGGAGCTTGAGGACAAGGAGAGTGCTGCAGCAGTTGGGGCCTTGCAATTACTGATTCGGAGAAGAGATGAGGTGGTGAGGGAAACGTTCAGATGAACAGGGTAGATAGGAAAAAATGGAACATTTAACTGTTGTTGAAGCCTTTTTTTTTTTTTGGAAATTAACAGAGGTGGAAAGGAGGTTTAGTGGGAACAGTAATCACTGTCAATATACCTTTTTTTTCTTTTCATTGAAGTGTAGTTGATTTGCTATGTTGTGTTATGTTAGTTTCAGGTGTACAGCAGAGTGATTCAGTTACACATACGTATATAATATATATACATTCTTCAGATTCTTTTCCATTATAGGTTATTACAGGGTATTGAATATAGTCCCCTGTGCTATACAGTAGGTCCTTGTTTCTTATCTGTTTTATCGATAGTAGTATGTGTATCTGTTAATCCCAAACTCCTAATTTATCCCTCCTTTCCCCTTCCCCTTTGGTTGCTTTCTGTGTCTGTGAATCTGTTTCTGTTTTGCAAATAAGTTCGTTTGTATCATTTTTTAGATTGCACATATAAGTGATATCATGATATTTGTCTTTCTCTGACTTACTTCAGTCAGTATAATAATCTCTAGGTCCATCCATGTTGCTGCAAATGGCATTATTTCATTCTTTTTTATGCCTGAGTAGTATTCCATTGTGTGTGTGTGTGTGTGTGTGTGTGTGTGTGTGTGTGTGTGTGTGTGTGTGTATGCCACATCTTCTTTATCCATTCATCTGTCAGTGGACACTTAGGTTGCTTCCCTGTCCTGGCTATTGTGACTAGTGTTGCTATGAACATTGCGGTGCATGTATCTTTTCTAATTAGAGTTTTTGTCTTTTCTGGATATATTAAAAAGGTATCGGTGTACCTTTTTAATAGAACAAGTAAAGAAAATTTAACTTTATTGATAGATGGCTTTATTTAGAATTATGTTCAGGTTATGTTTTAGCAGGAAACAAGGTTCAGCTGAGAGAAAGAAACACAAAATTAAATACGGAAATTCTGCATTACTGGGATGTGCTTTCTCTTGATTATATGATGTGTAGCGTTCAAGTGAATACATCATTATTCCTTTTTTTTTTTTTAAAGAAGTTTCTAAACAGACCCAGTTCTGTCAACTTACATTGAAATTGAGTTTTGATGAAATCTGTAGAACTAGTTCCAATTGTATTTGTTTTAATATTAGTAACAGCTGATAATTACTGAGTGTTTTACGGAATGCCAGGCATTGAGCTGAATGCCTTGCATTCATTACTTGGTTGAACTTTCACCACAGACAGCAGCACTGGGAGGCCAGCACTGCTCTTAGCCCGTTGAATCAGCTCAGACATGTGGCGCAGGGGTTGGAGCCTAGAATGTTGGTGTTAAATGCTTCCAGACTGACTTGAGTGTCAGGGTATTACTGCTTTTGTTAGAAGATTGCTACACTTTAAAGAACTGTTTTAAATTTAGAATCATGGAACTTTCATGGAGGAATGGGCTTCAGCATTTTGTAGCTGAGGGAGAGAAGTAGAAGTGTGGCAGCAGAGCTGGAGCCACAACCCAAGTATTTGGCTCCCAGTCAGTAATAAACGAAGGCAAAGAGCCCACTTTAGAAACTGGACTTTAATGGAAAGAACAGTAATCTGGATGTTAAGAGATTTCAGTTCTAAGGCTGAATTGGCCGAAGACTAGTAATCTCAATGGTGTGGGGCAGCATTTTGTCCCAAGTTTCTTCTTCAGGACAGAAGTCTAGGTGGGTCCAGCCTGCTCTGCAGCAAATGCTCAAACCTAGGAGCTCTGAGAGAATGTAAAGAACACACCCTGAGAAGTTTCTCTCTCAAGGAGTTTACACCCCAGTCTGGGAAACATGACGCATCACTTCGCGATGATGCTACACTTACTCATGTGTCAAAATGCAGTGTAAAGTGCCTTTTTTTTTTTTTTATCATTCGCAAGGTGGAAATGGGCTCATTAACAAATAGACCAACGCAGATGAAGCGTGGTGTAGTACCTGTTCTGAGTGCAAATGAGTGGCATGATTCAAAACTTTTACTGTGTATTTTTTAAAAAGAACCACAAACCATTAGCCGTCAGTCCTTTTTTTGAACCTGAAGAATATTTGTTGAAAATTAAAGCCCTTAGAAATTTGATGGCTTTACAAGCTCAAGAGAGGTGTATGAAAGTTGGGAATGGCATCTTGAAGGAGGTGAACCAAGAACCTGGTAATGAGGAAAGTGGCACATGTGATGTAGCAGAGGAGGCAGGAAAGGCAGGCTTGGTGGAGGTGGCCACATGTGGGACAAACGCACGGAGGTGGGAACTCTGCAGTGGGGCTCTATGAGGTCAGAGAACTTTCTGGTTTGTCTTAATGGGCCACTGCATATCAAATACTGCTCAGATTTTTGTTGTTGTTGTTTTGAAATAACCTTGAAATGTGAATGCTGTCTCTACATTACCTTTCATGAGATTTATCTTCTCTAGCGTATTTTCCTCAGAAATTGCCTGTTGGCCTGCTTGATGAGGTTGGGAACATTGTTAAATCCTGTTCCATTAAATTCCAATTTAACCCTTTTCCATTTATTCAGTAATTGAAATAGCTTCCCTGGGTATGTTAACTCTGTTTAACAGTGGAAAATAAGCTTGTGCGTATCTCCCATCAGTCACAGGGTTATCTGGTCTTTTGTAATTGGGTAAGAGGAAGTGGTGAGGAATATTGACGAGAAGACAGTGTGGGTGGGACTCTCGATTGATTAAAGAAACTCTGATAACCCCAGTTGATTAGGTTCACTGGGTTTTCCATGTAATGGAGAGACAAATCTAAGATAGCTTGCTTTATCGGCTAAAAGAATGCTTTTTGCGTTGCAAGCATATCTTTTTGCTTATGTAACTTGACTTTATGAAAAAAAGAATACCCCCCAGTTTTAAAGTACTCTGAAGTGTTAGGCTCCCATATGTTTTATAAATTGCTAAATGAAATGTTCTCCTTCTCTAGTGCCTTGGAAAGGCAAAATGCCTTTTTATACCTGTGAGACATAATTCTTGGGTATGTAATGCAGGTAAGTTCAAATCGTGGGTATATCGATTTCATTTTTCCCAAGCAAAATTGAGTTTCGAGAGCCCATGTCTCTTACTTTGCCCGGTAGTATCCAATATCTCCTTCTTTCATATACTTATTTATTTTTGCAATTGTAGGGTAAATGTTGTTCACCATATTTCTGGGAAGATTCCGTAGAGGTAAGAAACTTACAAGAAAAATGTTCATTCCAGAGGTTTTATAAATTATTTCTGCTTTATAAACTGACTGCTGACCAGCTACATGAAACAGATCTGTCTTTGTCTTCTGTTAATGACTGAATTTATTCACCGTTCATTGTTGTTTGGGTATTTGGGTGTCCAGTCTAAATCAATAGCCTATCTAGTTTACTGGGTGACAGGCACAGATAAAAATTATCATTGTTTTAACAGAGGACACTGTCTTATCACCAAGGAGAATATCTTCAGAGTTTCTAATAGATGAGCAATCTGCAATCTCATGACAATTGGGCAACACCCAGAGACCCTTTAAAATTCCAATTGTATCCTCATGAAATAATGCTACCCTAATATTGCGTGGAGAAGAAATTGCATATTCTGTATTAATGTGCTGATATTCCATCCCCCCAATTCCGTAGCAGTAGTTTTCTTCAGCATTTTATAAAAGTGAAACCGGTATCTGTAATATAATTCCCCATATACATTTCCAGTTAATAGAATTTTGCTTTTGTAAATGTACCATCCTGAATGAAAGATGCGTGTGTGAGTACCATCAGCAAGGGAAGTTTAATTTCCATTCAGTTTGAGTTCTGCTTATTTCTATATGCTCTCTCTTCCTACTTTTTTTTTTTTTTTGCGGTACGCGGGCCTCTCACTGTTGTGGCCTCTCTTGCTGAGGAGCACAGGCTCCGGATGCGCAGGCTCAGCGGCCATGGCTCACGGGCCCAGCCGCTCCGCGGCATGTGGGATCTTCCCGGACAGGGGCACAAACCCGTGTCCCCTGCATCGGCAGGCGGACTCTCAACCACTGCGCCACCAGGGAAGCCCTCTCTTCCTCCTTTGCTGCCTGTCATCTTCCTTGTTAACCATGAAGATGACTGAAAGTGTGCTTTGGTTCCTGATGGGTATGTGGGAGTATTTAGCTGTAGGCCAGTGTGATAAACCATGGAAACAGTTAAAAATGGAACCCACCCATGCAGGAGATGGCACAACTGAAAATAAAGGAGGAAGGTAAAAAGTGACACATACTTTCTTAAAATTCTCTCTAGTGTTCCTATATGGGGAAATATGTGTGTGTTGAACCGACCAAAGAACGACTGTATACAAATTTAGTGTCTGTGTGTAAACATTTATTTTATGGATACTAGTAAGCTTTGTATTATCAGTTTGCCTTTTCCACTGCAAGCTGCTGCTGCCTCAGAGCCAGCTGACCACCTCTGAAGAGAAGCCTTAAATGGAATGTGTACACTGTGTAAAGAGAACCTAGGAATAGATGAACACAGGCTACATTATTCCACTTTTTAAACTTGCATCATAAAAATACACAGATTAAGTAGTTGGTTTTCAGGCATAATTGTGAACATGCTCTTGATTCTCCAGCTGAACATTTAGTTTGGCCTGTTTAGCCTGAAAAGGAATGCAGTTTCATTCTAGAGAAAACAAAGTGTCGCAGAGACCAACCAGTTTCCAACCAAGTTTTATGTAAGCTTAACCGTTAATTGTAGAACGGTTACGGTTTTTTCCCCCTCTTTCCTTTTAAATCAATATCATATTAAACCTAGGCAAACAGAATTGTCAAGGCAACAACTGGCATATGGTCTTTCAGGAAAACACTGAGGACCAGTAACCGATATTTTGAACTTGTAGAAAAAGTGAAGTGGGATTTTTGTAAAGAAGCATTGTGAGCCTGCAGGGCATGGTGGGCAAAGGCCTGGTCTTTGAGGCCAGACACTGTGTCTTCTCCGGGTCATTGCTTCCGTGATATGTGCATGCTCCTTAGGTGCCAGACAGTGTGCTCTGGCTCAGGGCAGGGGGGCAGCAGCAAATAAAAAAAATTATCCTCACAGCAGCCTGCAAGGTAGGAGGGAAAGCAATTACCATCTGGTGGCTGGAAGTAGCCAGGCTGGGACTTGAGCTCGAGTCGTCCGATTTCCAGTGTTATCTCTGATAACGCCCCCTTGCCACACAGTCTCTACCTCATCTGGATGCTGTAGCTTCATCAGTGTCTGTACGAACAAATACTCAAGTGCTCTTTAAATGTAAGGTGGCCTTTGATATCCAGGTTTAGAAGATTTCTAGGCCAAATGGTGAACAAAACAACCCTCTGTTCTCCTTTAAAGATTCCATCTAAAGTCATAACTTCAATTTTGATGCATTTTCCGATGATACCGGCAATAGCAAATGCCATCATGTATTCACTGAATCATTCATTCAGTCATTCAGCAAACTTTGATTATTTTTACATGAATTTTGTGGACTCTAGGGATGCAAAGATGAAGAAAGCATAGTCTTGGTGAGGAGTTTACAGCCAAATAAGAAGTACCAGTTACACAGAGAGACTGTTATAGTGCTGTGTAGAGCATGCTGTAGTAAAGGTGTGAATGTAAGGTGCTGAGGGTATAACCATTACAGAGAGAATGAGGCGTTGGTTCTGGGTCTTCGAGGGTCAGTAGGAGTTTGCTGGGTGGGAAGGCGGTGGAAGGAGTTCTTGGCATATGGCAGAGTGCTGGTGAGGAGAGGGATGCAGTTCACCACTGTGCATTGCCCAGGGTTTGGGAGTCCCTGTGGAATGTGATGTATGTGAGCAGTAGCCTCTCTTTTCTCCAAAACCAGAGGCTATGGGATTGTAGAAGTCAAGCCTCACATCATCTCCAGCCTGACAATGACCAGGACTTATTTAAAGAATATCTGTGAGTGTTTAGCAAAACTGCATTGTGTTGTCTGCAGTAACTCAATTTGTGATAAATTCAATAAGGCTGGTCTGACTTGCTGACCATGGTGTAGGAAACACTGTCTTTATGTTGCAAGTCAGTGGTTTTTGGTATGCTTTGGGAGGGGTTTTAATTTTTGAGATTCAGCTGTTTTTTGGTGGTAGCAAATATTTTGGAAACATTATTTATATACAAATAATTATCTTAATTACCATGATAAAAGGGATAAAATTAAATTCTGTAATTCAGACGTTCATTAGTGGTGCTTGAATTTCCCAACCTCTGTATGAATTTAAGTTAATTTTATTTAATAAAAGAATGTGCCTTCTTAAAGTTAATTTCTCTTAGCAACAGACAACAATTAGTCTCTCAATGCTGTTGCCTTGCCTAAGATGTGAAAAATCGGATATTAGCATGTAGTTTTTCACTTTTATAAATGTGCCAAGTTAAGTTTAGGAAAGCAGTACCAAAAGCTATCATTTCCTCTGATTTTCTAGTCCCCACTAATATCTGGATCAGTTAGGATTCAAATCTGTATCACGAAATACAACCTGAAAACTGTGGCTTTGACCTAGTGAGAGGTTCTGTTCTCACTGAAGGAAAAAAACAAGGTAGGCGGTGCATAGCTGGTGTGGTGGCTCCTGTGTTCCTTCAGGGATCTAGACCTTTCTCTCCTTATTGTCAGCGGTCCTTGATGTGTGCGTGTCCCCTTATGGTCTTAAGATGGCTGCTGTGCTTCTAGTATTGCATCTACATTCCAGTAGGATGAAGGGAATAGGTAAAACACATGCTCCTGCTGTCTGCCTGACTAGTATCCCACCTAACCACTTTTTAAATTCATGTCACTGGCCAGAACTGTTGTGTGGCCATTTCTAGTCGCAAAGGAGTCCAGAGAACGTAGATTTTTTTTTTTTTTCCTTTGGGTGGGCATATTGCTGTTTGGAAACAAATCTGGACTCCGCTAGTGAGAAGGAAGGAGAAAAGGATATTTGGCAGACAACTATAGTGTATGTCACCATACCCAATCTAAGGATCTTCAGATATGCCTGGTTAGAGCCTGGATTTTTCATGCATTTGCCCCATCACCTTGGAGATGGAATTAATATTCACTCCAGCTAGAGGGTGGACTGAAAAAGAAAATTCAAAAAAAGCCAAAGTAGACACCTGTATTGGCCCCTAATAAATTGAGAAATAACATAGGCTACACAAAGAATTTCTTAATATTTGTAACTGAACGGTGTATTCTCAAATACAAGATGGAGTTCCAAGAGCTATAGTCAATTTTAGGTCCACCTAAGTCTTTATTTTGAAAGAAGCAGCAGGATGTAATAGTAATCTGTTATAAGCTTGCCTTTTTCCCGTCTAAAATACACTTTCCAGATGCTAACCAAACCAAAAGGGAGCCATGCGTCATAGATGATGTTTTGTCACTGGTGGCAGTGATCAAAACAAGTAGCTTTGCCCTATACTGTGCCCAGTATTCAGGGTACTACTTAACCCTTCAAATCTTTTTAATGAGTGTCTGACATGTATCAAGACCTAGTCTGGGCTCCTGGGATACAGCCGTGAAGAACAGAGAAAAAAATCTCGACCCTCATAGAACGTACAATCTAGTGTGTTGAGTGAGCTCTTATAATTTAATAATGAGGGTTATTTTAAAAAACACTCTTTGGACTATTATTGCCCTTCCAGTTTGCTTTTCTATCTTTGAAACTTTTGTTGACTGAGATGTAATGGTTGATTAGTTAAGTTACAGTTTTCAATTTCAGAGAGACAAAACACAGGCAGTCAGAAGCTGTGAGCAGAAAGACTTCTTTGGAGTCTGTCAAATCATTTCATTTTAAGCTCTTCATTTCACATTTCCATCATGTAAAGTACCTTAATTACAGAATTCTTTCCTTTTCCTAATTAAATATTGTAATAGAGTCAAGGATTTTTAGTTGTTTAGGCACTTCTTAGTGTGTTCAAGAACACTTACTATTCCAAACTTTGGGCGTGTAAACAATTTATTTTAAAATTAAAGGGACAGTGGCATTTTAAAAGAGCTATCGTCACCTAGTTAGCACGCTGAGCATGCTGGGTGCCTTTTCTTGCTTCCATCTGTTTAAAGATGATGAAAGGAAGAAACTGGAAAAAATTCTTCTAGGAGACTCTAGATCGTTAGCTGTAGAATGTGCTTTTTAGAAGGAAATATTTGGTCTCTTCAAGATATTTATGCAGTTACGGATTCTTTGATAATTTGGATATTTCGTTGCTGACCTCGGTATTGTGTACTTCTGTTGTATGCCGCTTTGGATGTTAGGCATTTTTTAGTACTGAACGTAGTAAGTCATAAATCCTTAGAAAGATACACCTTTTTAGGAATGGTCTTCATCTGTTCATGTAAGTCAGGCAGGTACAAAGTGATCCGTTAACTTGGTTTTTCATCATTCATTCCTCTTTTCACTGGTGATTTGAGTACCTACCACATGTCAGGCCCTGATTTCACAGCAGTGAACAAAACAGATGAAATTCCCCCTTTCACAGAACTTGAAATCTAGAAGAGGGAGACAGTTAAAATTAATAAAACACACAGTTAATGCCAAATGGTGAAAACTTCTATGGAGAAAAATAACATTAGGGTAAGGGGGAATAAGAAGTGATGGGAGGGGTTGTTATATATATTTTTCTATTGGTCAGCTGTGTGAAGTCTCCTTGAGAAGGTGACTTATTTATTTGAATAACAACCTAAGGGAAGAGAGGGAATGGTCCCATGGCTGTCAGGGGCTAGGATGTTGAAGATGGAGGGGACAGAAAGCACCAAGTCCTGAAGGAGAGGATGTCTGCCTTCTGACCTGTTCAAGGCACAGTAAGGAAGCCACTGTGGCCGGAGAGGAGTGAGCGAGTGACAGGAAGCAGAGGTGCTCAGAGAATTAACGGGGAATACCACAGAGGGCCTTAAGCACCATTTGGAGAGCTCTGCTTTTTATCCTAATTGAGAAGAAAGGCCAATCGAAGGTTTTGAACAAAGGAGTGAATGATACCTCCTAAGTCTTCAAGCCAAGATCACGCTGGCTACTATGTTGATAGACTGTGGGAAACCAAGGTAAGAGCAGGAAGCGTCCAGCTGGGAAGTTAAGGCAGTAATGCAGGTGAGAGGGGCTGGTGCTCAGGCCAGGCTGGTGGCAGAAGCAAAGGTGGTGAGAGGTGGGTGTATCCCGGGTACGTTTTGCAGGTAGATCCAAAGATTGGCTCATGGACTTGTACGTGGGGTGTAAGGAAGAAAGGAGGTAATGATACCTCCAGGTTTCTGGTCCAGGGAGTGAAAATAGAATTGCCATTTACCAAGAGGTGGAGGATTGCTAGAGGAGGTGATAAAAATTAAGAGTTTGGTTTTGGACGTATTAACTTTGATGATACGCTTATGAGACAGTCAAGTATAGATATCCAGCAGGCAGTAGGAGATAAGAATTTGAACTTACCAGGAGAGATCAGGGCCAAAAATACCAATTTCGTGTAATCACCATATAGGAAGCATTTAAACACAGGGGGCTGGTGAGGTCATAAAGGCAGTCAGTGTACATAGGGGAGAGAAGAAGAAGAAGGAAAAGATAAGACTTGTCCAAAACCCAAGAAAAAAAAATAGAAACTGATGCATGGGAAATTGAGAAAATGAATACAAACTTTAGAATAACTGTCAGTATGTCCAAGGAATTAAAAGATGAGATTGAGAATCTTGTCAGAACAAGAAATTAGAAAAACAAGTGGAAAGGGTGTAACCAGAAAATAATCAAAATAAAGAACTTAATGGATGTTAAGGGTTTAATGGGAGATTAAACTCCATTGGTTAACTAACTTTGAAAACATATTCTTATGTTTTATTCTCATACGGTCAAGCAGTTACACCCCTTGGTATTTATAGAAAGGAGCTGAAAACTTACATCCACACAAAAACCTGTATATAGATGTTTATAGCAGAGCCTTATTCATAATTTCCCAAACTTGGAAGCAACCAAAATGTACTTTAGTGCATGATGGATAAATAAGCTATAGTACATTCAGACTGTGGAATATTATTCAGTGCTAAAAAGAAATGAGCTATCAATCCATGAAATGACATGGAGGAGTCTTAAATGCATATTACTAACTGAAAGAAGCCAGTCTTAAAATGTTACATACTGTATGATTCCAACTATATGACATTCTGGAAAAGACACAGCTTTGGAGACAGTAAAAAGATCAGTGAAGAGAGGAACGAGTAGGCAAAGCACAGGATTTTTAGGGCAGTGAAAACACTCTGTGTGATCCAATGGATACATGTCATTAAATATACACTTGTCTAAACCCGTAGAAGGTATAACACCAAGACCTAACTTTGGGTGATCATGATGCGTCAATGTAGGTTCACTGATTGTAACAAATGTACCATTCCAGTTGTGGATGTTGATAATGCAGGGGCGGGGGTACATGGGAAATCCCTGTACCTTCCTCTCAATTCTCCTGTGAACCTAAAACTGCTCTAAAAAGCAAAGGTAGGGCCAGCCCTATGCAGAATTTTTCAGAAGTTAACTGGAAGGTAAATCATGTGAAAATCTTCAGACTGAAGGAGAGAAAAGACCTGAAGAGCTACGCGAGATATGGTAGAAAGGTTTAACATACATGTCACTGGAGTCCAAAAAAAGAAGTGGGAAAATAGAACACAGCAATATTTGAAGAGATTGTGGCTGAGAATTCTTCAAAACCGATAAAAGCAGAATGGGAGAAGCACTTGATGGAATAAATAATTCCATTATTTGATGGAATAAATAAGCATTTGATGAATTCTTTTGA
The DNA here is from genome assembly GCF_003031525.2 of Neophocaena asiaeorientalis asiaeorientalis. Taxonomy (NCBI): domain Eukaryota; kingdom Metazoa; phylum Chordata; class Mammalia; order Artiodactyla; family Phocoenidae; genus Neophocaena; species Neophocaena asiaeorientalis. Next base: position 2,016,917 of record NW_020173964.1, on the reverse strand, counting down.
AGAGTTTTGTTTCAAGAGGAACAGAGAAATGAGGTGATAGCTAATGGGGCATGGAGACAAGCAAGGTTTTCTGTTTCATTTCTGTTTCATTTGGAATATGTTTATATGCTGATAGGAATGATCCAGGAGAGATACTGTGGGTACAGGAGAGTGGGGACCACTGCTTGTACTATGTCCTTCAGTAGATAACATTGACTAGGATCCAGTGGCCAAGGGTATTACCAACATTTCTGCATAACTGCCCCCAAGTCTCTATTTGGCTTTAAATGATATAGATAGGAAAGTAGATCTGCTATAAGAATATTATTTTTTAGAAAGCAGAGAAGTATTTTACATTGTATAATTCTCACTGTCATTGGCTTGTTTGGTGTTAATAGCATCTTTAAGCAAAATCCTTCTCATGTCTCACTCTGCAGTCCACCTAAACTCCCACTCCCCAAGTCTTATTAGATATGGAGGCATCTACTTGGGACCTCTGGGAGTGTTCTTTAGTGGTAATATTTGAACTACAGAGTCCTTAAGAGAGCTGACTTGGGTGGCAGACGACAAGTCTGAGTTCTATTTTCTTCACTTATTAGATGGGGAGAATTGGGCAAGTTATTTAACCTGTTGGAGCCTCAGTTTCCTTGTTGGTAAAATGTAGTGGGATGGTTATTATGAGTTTCGAATGAGTTAGTACATACACTTTCCTAGAACAGTGCCTAGCACATAGGAAATAGTAGATGTTGCTTGCTACTATCTCTGGCTCTGGGAAAACTTATTGGAAGTGGAAGAATGGTTCTCATTGGCTATAAGAGGCTTATGGGGACTCAAAAAAAAAAAAAAAACAATGCCTGGGTTTTATCCCTTGAAGTTCTAATTTAATTGATCTAGTGTCAGGTCCCTAGACCATTAGTTCTTTGTAGACCATTAGTACTTTGATAAAAACAAAAACATTTCAATTCTTCTAATTTGTAGCCAGGGTTGCACTTGCCCTATGTGATTGATTCAGTCATTCAGCATCCCCTGCACTCAAGAAGCTTTGTACTAGGCTTAAGTTTGCCAGGACTGTGTTTACAAATGTGCTTTGGGTTGAGCCTTCAAAATCTGACTCCTATTTTTATTCTGGATGACTTGGAAATGTCTCTGAGGGTCGTGATATTTACCTCTACAGACCCCTAACCAGCTAGAAAAAGTATGTATCCTTCTTGTTCCCCGTGTCGTATCTGGTAATCTGTATTCTGCTGTATGCTTCCCTTGTATGGAACTTTGTAGTCTGGGAGAAATTGCACAGATCACACCAAATGGATTGTGTGGCATGCCAAAAATAAAATGGAATATTCATTCCTGCACATTTGCTTTTTATGTGCTTTAGAACGTACAGCCTTTGGGACAGTTGTTATCACATCGACTCCATTATGGCAAAGAAAGCTAATTTAGTGGAGAAATTGGCTGGAGTGTCTTCTCTAATAGAGATAAACATGAAACCACTTTAGTGTCTCTTCTTTTCAAGGACTGCTGTTTTTCCATAAAATTTACAAGCCCGCAGATTGATACTAAAGCCCCTACAACTCTCGTGGCTGTAACTTTATAATTTTAAAATTTATTTCCCCATAACTTAGTAGGATTGAGAAATGCGAGGCCATTTTAAAATCACAGCATGCAAATGAAATTTAGGAATAAGTTTTGGGCATAGCTAGTAGAGGGGTCAGATGAGTAAACAGGTATTTATAGTGCAGTACAGCAAATGCTGGGGTAAGAATAGATGCTGGGGTGCAAGCAGGCACTTAGCCGGGCAATTCACCAGTGTCTTTTGGGGTGGAGGGCAGCAACCCAGGGAAAAGGGCAGAGTCTACACTGAGAGCTGCAGGATGAGTAGGAAGCCAGATGAGAAGGGGGGTGGGTTATGAAATGGTGTGGCTCCTGGGATATTTATGCCTATGGTGTATAATAATTAATAGCATCCCTCGTACTCACAAAAAAGAACTGATTTGGACAACAGGTTACATATATAGTTCCCCTACCCATGGTTAAGATTTACACAAAGGAATGATACAAGTAAAGGTAGAGGAGTTTAACTCATTGGATGCTCTCCTTTCAAATGGCTTATCATTCACCCCTAGATAATTAGTCCTTGTAGAAATAGTGGATTGTTCTAAATATACTACTGTAAAATTACTACCAATGTCTTGTTCCTTGGGGTAGGGGGGGACATTTCTTGTTTTATTTTGTTTTCCTTTTGTTCTTGTTCATGAAATCCAGTCCCATTTTAGGATATATAATAATCTTACCATGTTTTTGTTGGCCCTTGTACCTTATTTTCTTTTATCATCTGTGACCTGGACTAGACCCCCAAATGCTGCTGGCAGCATTATCCAGTGACCACGCCCCCCCACCCCCACCCCAGTTAGCAGCCCCCAACTCATGGTTTATCTCAGATTGTCACCTAGTTATTCCAGTCCTTGTTGATGCTGAGTTCCCACTCCGCCACTCATCATTGTAAATGAATTTTGTCCTGTTCCTCGTTTTACTGCCCACAGACAGAGATCTTGGAAACACTACCTGTTTGCTTGATACTTTTGGTCTGTGGAATGGGTCCGCTGCTGCTAATGGCATCTCCAAGAAATGATTGACTTTTTGTTCTCCAATAAATGGTGATTGAATTTGGTATTCACATTGTCAAATAGCAATTCGTTTTCACCTATTCATTGCAATTTGAAAATGTTAAGGGGGACTTCCCTGGCGGTCCAGCGGTTAAGACTTCACCCTCCAATGCAGGGGGTGTGGGTTTGATCCCCGGTTGGGGAGCTAAGATCCCATATGCCTTGTGGCCAAAAAACCAAAACATAAAACAGAAGCAATATTGTAACAAATTCAACAAAGACTTTAAAAATGGTCCTCATCAAAAAAATCTTAAAAAAAAAAAAAAAAAGAAGGAAAGAAGAAAACGTTAAGGACCAGCTTCACTATCTATCAACGGTGAGACTGGCTTTTAAAAGGATTGCATTTTAGAGTTTGCTGTAACAGTTGATGGCTTAATTTTTTCCTCATGCATTGAACTTTAGATTGACTAATTTACTGAATCACTTCCTATTCACTCTATATTAAGGAAAATCTTCCACTTGAATTCCAGTAAGGAGGAAGTAATTCTATGGGATTAGTGAGTTGGCCCATGGCTTTGCACCAAATGCTAGACCACTAAGAGTGCAATCAAAGTTGGGCTAATTTGGAACAATTTGATTTTGTAACAATCACAATTTGAGATGCAAAGGAAGAACTAGAGTTATAATTTATATCTTTTTTTTTTTTTGTATTCTGTAATTAGATATCAATACCCATGGTCAGGAAGCTTAAGTAGTTAACTCTGATTTTTAAGTCAATTTTATATGTAGTTTTTATCCTCACAAAGTCTCCTTTATAGCCCTTTTGGGTATTAGCATCACCTCTACTTAATTACTTGCTTTGACATCTTAGGTTTTTTGCTTGTAGCAAATGCGTGAGATGTTTGAAATCCAGTCTCCAAGCTTTGTTCCCACCTTTATAGAAAGGGTTTGAAAGATGGCTTTTCTGCTTAGGTTGGTAATTTGTACCTATTTAAGAAAGGACTAGAGCCAGTTGTGGGAGATGCTGAGGGTGAGGGGTAATCTTAAGGGGAGCTATGCAGCTTTACTACCTGTCCTAGTGAGGTCCCCCAAGAGGACCAGTCTCCTCTGTAAAATGGGACAGTAATAGTAGTCACTGGTGATTGTGAGGTCTAAATGTGAATTCATGTAAAGTGGTTAGAAGAGTGCCTGGCACATAGGAAGTGTAGGAATGTTCACTGTTACTGGTTTAGTATAATTTTGTTTCAGAGAATCTTTGGGACATCGGACTTAAAGTCTCAAGAAAACTGTCCATGCTTGTAAGATATGATTTGCTTAATGATCGGAGGTAGTAGAAGAGAGAAGCTAGGGGGTAGGAGGAAACATGGCCTTGGCTGAATTTGGTCTCTAGCTGCTGGTTGCTCGGAGACCAGACACAGTGGAAGTTAGCAGAGCTGTTGTTGCAGGGAGAGGAGGAATCCAGTGGGCGAGAAATCTGAAAGCTACCCTGTTCTTGCTGAAGGGTAAAAAAAAAGTCGGGAAGTGTCCAAAGCTCTAAGAATAAGAGCTTAGTGGCTATAACGAGAACGAGCCATCCATGGTTACAAGTTCCTTTTCTGAAATCTCAGTCTAGTGCCTGTGTAAGAGTTCAATTCAAGGAAAACTGTAGAACCAGCATGAGAGAATTTTCCTCTCTTCCAGCATCTATTACGTCCCAGGCTTAGGTCTCAGAGAGGCTAGCTGTAAAGAGATACAAGCATGGTCTTCTCAAATAATCTCTAGCTCAGGGTACTCTGGGGCTGGGATACTGCCTGCATCCTGACAATCTAGAAATGTGCTACGTCTCTATAGAAAAGGTGCCGCTGGGGCGGGGGAGAGGCGGGGGTACCAGTTCTTTTTTAGTTAAAATGAGCAGAGATGGATTGGTATAGTGATGAGTCTCCATTTTCAGATAACTCTTTGTTTCTTTGTGAGACTTGCAGGGCTAAAGCCATCTGGGGCTTTTTGGGGTGAGATCGGAGTTTGGGAATGATGGATGTGAGAAGGAGTTGTTGAAGATTCAAACAAAGGATTGTGGAGTGTTGCCACCCTTTGGAGATTTTCTTCCCTGGACTCAGCAGCAGTGAGGCTGGGGGTGGGAGCAAAGACCAGGAAAGCAGGACAGAGCCAGGGCTGGCAGTGCACTGGGCCTAGGAGACAGACAGGCGAGGGGAGTGGGGACTTGACCGTACTGGTTGCAGAGGGTGTTTGAAGTGATTCTCCACAGCACCCAGACTGGAGAAAAGCAGATTGTTGAGGGCCTGGAGAGCTCTGCCAGCACCTAGGAGAATTGTTTCTGGAATGAGTGAGCTAGTTCAGTGGGGAGCTTGGAGGAAGGAATTATACTTTTGGCCTGGGTCGCTTGGCCTCAGCATTTGAAAGAGGGTGACATTTGTGTTGCATCTTGAATGAATAGACGTTTGCCAGCAGAAAAGGGGACAAAGGCAGAGCCGGAGGACAAAGCTTATCTCCTAAGCATGAAGTTGAACATCTGCCCAGTGAGTAGGGGAAAGTGACAGGAGATGAGCCTGAGAAGCCAGGTTACTGCTGGGACATGCAGGGCTTTGTAATGCCTTGCTAGGATTTGGTGATTTAAGCCAGGTTACTGCAGAATTGGGGTGATTCCCAGTGAAGGTGTGGCAATTAACCTTCTGCACTAGGTGGTTATAATTTTTGTGAGGCTATTACAGGAGTTGACAGTACTGTGTGTCCTGATCTTATTCAGAAGGAAGTATAAGAACAAACGTTCCAAGGTCAAATATAAAGGCCTCTTGGAGTTACTGTTACTTTGAATTAGTCATAGCTCTGTAGCTTCTGCTCCAGTGTGTCTGCTTGGTTGTGTGTGGGTCTCAGTAGTAAGAAACATATAACTGAAATATTTTAACTTTCAAAAAAGTCATACTCATTTGAAATAATTTACCAACCCCTCATCTTTGATTTACTTTTCTTCTAGGTTGATCGATTCTTCCAGATTTGTTATAAATCAGGATTCTGGAAGCTACTTAATTATGTTACCTGATGAACATGAGTTGTATTTTGTATAAAGTATATTAATTTACAAGGAAGTTTTGGCTGGAGAGATTCTCAGAAAAATGACTTTTAATTGAAGGTATATAGAAAAATATTAAGCAAGCGATTTTCTTTTCACTGAGGATTGCGGGCAGTGTGTCACAACTATTTTGCACTGACATCTTTATAAGGACAAGCACAGAATCCATTCCGAAGGAGATAAAGGGCTGTGGTTGGGAGGTCGGTTAGAAAGGTAAGCATGAATTTTTTGCTCTTTTGTAATTGAAAAGGTGAGATAAAGATGTTATTTGAATATTTTTGAACAAACTAAAAACATTACTCATGTACTGCATTGCCGCACAGTTTCCGTGTTTTTTTCATTGCTGCTGTATCAGTTAAGAATTCATTTAGCTGAAATTCAACTAATAGTGGCTTCCTGATATGGATTTCGTTTATTTAACTTAACAAGCAATCTGGAAATAGATGGTCTAGGGCTGTTCAAGGATGTAATCAAGAATGGAGACCCAGGCTTTGCATTCTGCCATCTTGAGGGTATGGCTTTTAACCCCTGCCTCACTTTAGGCATTGTTTCTCTATTCAGTGGGGGTGAGGGTGGAGGGAAGGGCTAAGAGCAAAAGAGGCCCTGCCAGCTAGATCTGTCCCTTGGTAGAAATTTTCCCTGACTGACCTAGCAACTTCTGTGAATGTCATGTTGGTCGGAAGTGGGTCCCATGCTTACCCTTAGCTGCAAGTGTTTCTGGGAAATTTCAAGTTCTGTGTTAGAGGATGACTAGGAAGAACCGTTTGTGCGTGGTCACCAGTCCACAGCATCTGCTGCAGCTGTAAAATGTTCTTTTGTTGGATGTAGAAGGCATGATTTTTGGAATAATTCCTTTGAAGTGTTAGCCACGCATCACTGCAAACCCCTGTAACATCCATGCCTGAGCAAGAATTATGAGAGGTTAAATTGAGCTCCTTCAAGTGAGGTGCAGTGGATCTTACACAAGGTCCAACTTAATTTTTTTCCTCATTTAATTCTGAAAATCTAACAGATTCACCAGGTGTGTCAAGAGTGTGTTTCATTAGCGTAGATTGTGTTAAGCATGACCAACTCTACAAGGTACTTAATGTCATTAAAACTTTGGAAAAAAATGCTGTTTAATTTTTAAAAGCATCTTGTAATGTCAAATATATTACATTGGCAAACCAACTTTAATTTTTCCCATTTTTAGCTGAGCTAGAAACTCACCAGGGATGTGCATGAATATTCTAATTCTTTCAGATCCTTGCAAGTGCCTTAATTTTGTTTAATTTTAATATACAGTGTATTTTATGATATCTGGTGCTGCTATGAATACAAACCATGTTATGTCAATGTTGGTTACAGGTAACAAAATGTAACTGAATTACACATTTATACCTGGGCTTTAGCTCGGCTTACCCAGGTATGCATACCTACCTAGCCTTCCGTAGCTCCTTTTCCCCGTCCCAAAGAAAAATTGCCCCTAACCATTGACACCTGGAAATACTATCTTCTTTTTTACAAAAGAAAGTTTAAAAGTTGGAAGTTGGAGTTGAAAGTTTCATGTCCTTCCTTTTTTTCTTCCTCCTCCTTTTATCCCATAGTCAATTCTCAATTTTTCCATCCCTTATAAGCAGTCAATTAAAATGCATCTTTTTATTTGAGCTATTGCAAAGTAAGTATTATTTGGATGCATTTATATTTCGTTTTATTATACTGTATTTTATGTTGCTTCTCTTTATATTATTTGCATCTTAAAATATTGTATACTCCCAAGGATGATGGAAGAAAGAGAAAGGATACCTAATATCTTAAATGCAAGTAGTATTATAAAGTATTTCTGCTTTTTGGTGCTTCACGCAGCGTTTCTCAGATCAGTTCCGTGTTGCTATGTGGACATGGAGTCCATGTATCCAACTGTCTCCTGGGCTACATCTCCCACATTTACTTCTCCACTTTGTCATTGATTGGCACTTAGGTTGCCTCCTGACCGTCCAGCCCTTGTAACCCCACAATGGTGTGGCAGTCTTTTCCCAGGTTTCACTTCATGGGCCACAGACATACCTTCACACCTAGTAACTTTCTTGCTCATCTCACCTTGGGAGAGGTGCATTGGTTAGCAAGGCGAGCCCTGTCAGGGGCCACTTTTCTCAGAGTGCAGCCTCTCCCAGACTCCAGGCGAGGGATGACACAAACAACACTCCAGTGAGCATTCCTGTTGATGTTGCCTTCTGGATTTGTGAGAGCACTTCAGTGGACATACACGCAGGAGCAGAACTGTTGGGTCATGGGATACTCAGATACATTGTTTTACTTCAACGATGCCTGAGCCCTCTGTCTAGTGGTCACACCGCGTACAGTTCCATGAGGTTTTTCCCTTTCCCTTATACCTGCCTGCACTTGGTATCCTCCACCCTGCTGATATTTGCCAATCTGAGTGGTGTAAAGTAGTAACTCCTCGGTCTCATAGCTTCCCTCTGATTACCAGTGTGTTTGAGCGTGCCATCAACTACATATATATATATATATATTTTTTTTTTTTTTTTTTTTTTTTTTTTTTTTTTTTTTTGCGGTACGCGGGCCTCTCACTGTTGTGGCCTCTCCCGTTGCGGAGCACAGGCTCCGGATGCGCAGGCTCAGCGGCCATGGCTCACGGGCCCAGCCGCTCCACGGCATGTGGGATCTTCCCGGACCGGGGCACGAACCCGTGTCCCCTGCATCGGCAGGCGGACTCTCAACCACTGCGCCACCAAGGAAGCCCATGAAATGAATTATTTCTATAGTTGTATACATTTAAAATAGTATCTGCCTACATTTTCTCAGCTATTTATTGACTTTGTTCATGTATCCTTTAGACAGGTACTCTAAATTTTGATATCAGAGTCAGTGTTTTGTTGTTTGTTTTTATCGATTCCTAGGCCACTAACCTCATTTCTTTTTTTGGTGTTATATTTTTCTAAAAGTAGTTATTATATCTTAATTTTGAGGAAACATCATTTTTACTTAGCATCTTATGAAATCACTGTACCTTTCTGAGACATATTATAAACTTATATTTTTATCTATTGGAACTCTTAATAGTCTAGATTTTTAAACTACTCTGTAGACAGACCAGTTTCAACTTAATTGAAATGTAATTGTCATGGCTTTTGAGCCATCATCTTTCATTAGCATGGCAAACTGGTCGTCTACATGAAATTGTACCTTGCATTTTTATGTTTAGGTAAAAATCAGCATTATGTAGTATAAGGCTTTCTAGATTACACAAAATCTGGAAAGTCATGTTATGGAAAAATCTATTTATTTCAGCTTTGTTTCCCCAGAGAAGAACTTTAGATACACAACGTGAAAGTCTTCACAAGAATGTGCCTAGTCATTGATTCATAGCATCTGATGTTCCCTTAAAAATAAGAATGAATATGGTATGTGGGAATTTTTAGAGTCTAAACTTGGGAAGTGTGACTTGGGAATAAAATGTTTTATTAACTTGTTCTGGGACAAAGTGTAATGACTAATTTTTTGAGGGGAGGGGAAAGGTAATAGGTCTTAGGAGAGTAAATGGCTTCCTTTTGAATACTACATCCAGAGCCCAACCCCCTGCTTGCTTTGCTGTGAGAGAGTTTCTGGACCTTGTGGGCAAAGCCCACTTAGCTATTCAAAGAAAGAAACACAGAGAAAATGAGACTATTTCTTGGAGTTCTGGATAGATGTCAGAGAATAAAAAAATACTAAGTTTCAAAAAAAATACTAAGTTTCTATTTTGCTTCCTTATTAAAGAAAATGATAAGCTGGTTGGAAAGGGTAAGGACAAACGTTGGTAAGAGGGATTGGAAACCTAAGATGAATGAGAAGATTGGACATAGCAGCTTCTGGTTTAAATGAGCTCAGATTCTCTGTTTTGGATGAATTGCATCCCAGTGTACTGAGAAAATGTGTAGATGGAATTGCTGAACTTATAGCTAACCCATCTTTCAGAAGAGAATGGAGCCAGAAGTGGAGATAATGTTGTCTACTTTTTAAAAGGGATAAGAGGTGGGTCCATGTTGATACGGACTCTGGGCAGAATTCTAGACTGATTAATTGATTGTGAGGCTGTTATCAGTCCTTGGGTGTGAACAACAGAATCCAACTCTGATTAACTTGATAGGAATGGGTCTTATTAGAAAGATACTGGATATCTTGATGGGAACACAAGAGAGCCAGTCTCAGGGAATGGCAGACACCAGGCGAGGCCAGAGAATTAACACAGCCAGCCTATGCTGAGGTAAAGGAATTGTTAGAAAGCTGCCACTGGGGCCCCTGCTCTTAGACATTCACTGCTGCCTGCTGGGCTCTAGACTCTGACACCAATATGCATTGTGAATTGCCCTGGCTTTTCTGCGCTATTCAGTGCAAACTCAGAGTCCTAGGTAGGCACAGGTGTTTGCTGAGCTTAGGTAAGTTGTCCATACTCGAGCTGCCTGTGTTCTGGGGGACTATGCATATATTTAGCTTCCTTTTTACCTTCTTTAGAAGAAAGTGAGGCTCCCTCATCCCCACCAAGTCTCCGTCACTGGCTGAACCCTCAAACATAAGAAAAGTGTCCAGAAATTGGAGAGCCATCAGGCACAGTGAATGCTCACTAAAGCAGTCATAGGAAAGAGATTGCCATTGAGAACCAGTGCGGTTAACCGTGGGCCATTCATAACAGATGAAACTCATCCTTTTTGTTGGGATCCTTTGGTTACAGTGGCACAAAGATGGTTATTCTGAATTTTAGAAGAACCTTTGCTAAACTCCCCCACCAGCCCAAAGTCTCATGTACAAGTCATAACTGATGGAACATCTGATCTCAAAGACTGTTGGGTAATGCGAGTGATGTCTTGAGGCATCTCAAGGGGGGAGAGCCTGGGCTCCTTAATGATTTGTCCAAGAACATCAGGGGATGCTCATCAAATCCGCTTTTGAAGTTAAGCGGGAAGGGATACAGTGAGTGCACTGGAACAAAGAGCTGAATCTAACAGGATGAAATTTCATAGGGAATAAATACTACGTCTTGTTCTGATGTTCGGAAAACCAGCTGCATATGTGTGATGAATAAAGAAGTTACCACTTTACAGCATCATAAGTGGAAATGCCTTGAACATTTCAATTTCAGTTGAATGGAAGCAGTATATGAGTCAGTAGTTTGACGTCTTTTTTAAAAAATACAAAACTCCTAAGGTGATCTTATAGTGTGTTGCTGGAAATAAAGTGTCCATCACAAGGGAGGGATTTCCCCTCTATTTTTCTGGGGTCACATGACATATGAAGTATTCATCGATTCTGGCTACACTCAAGAATCCTTTTTTTGGGGGGCGGAGAGTGACCAAAAGGCAAGGGGCTATAAAATCATGGCATGTGAGGGGCAGTTAAAGGGGTGAGTTGTTCCCCTGGAGACCTGAGAGAGGTGGCTTCTGTCCACAAATCTAGGCAGGTGTCTGGAAGCAAGGGTGGGTGGTGTGACCACAGAGGCAGAGCTGAAGCCAGCGGATGTCAGTTGTGAAGATGGGGGTTTCTAACCCCAAAAGCTGAGCCCACCTGGAAGGGAAGCCTAGTAAGTCGCACATTGCTTGTGACCACTAATTGTGACCAGCTAGGCCATGGGGCAGTTTCAAACATTTCACCAGCATATTTGCCCACACTGCTCTCATAGGCCTTAAGGTTACCTGAAGGTTGAAGTTCCCCCAAAGCTCGCCTCACAAGGCTATTGAAATTTTTAAATAATCTGTACAAGGCTAGTGAAAGACTCAGAAGAGCTTTCAGACCTGGGAATATTAATGTATCATAAAGCTGGAAGGGAAGGTCTTATAAAAAGGAGCTACATGAGACAATGAATATTTGATTTGAAAAGATGGGCTCATAAACCAATCAGCAGAGCACTTGCTGAGAAGGAGGTTTTTCTTAATTGGCACCAGGCTGCCATTACCCAAGCAGCCACTGTTTAGGAGGCTCACGGTTTTCACATTAAAGGTGTTTTCCTTTAAACTGATTTTCATCCTTCAGATGTCAGTATGTTAGAATTGCCTGGCTGACGAAGTAAATTCTAAAGGTAATTGTTATGGGAGTTTAACTTGCCAGAGACGTCGAGCAGTCTCTTTCATACTTAAAAAAATATATAAACAAGTTGCAAAATAATGGTTCTGTCAAGAAAATTACATATTGATTCATCATCCAGTATTGGGAACTGGGCTAAAGAGTTCGTTCATAGAATATCATTTTTCGGAAGGTCATTTAGTGGAGGAGCAGCTTTTCGGGCTTTGTATGCTTTGTAGGCTGCATTGGCCACGCTCCTCGGTGGACATTTATTGAGCGCCTCTTGCATCCGTTATCGCAAGTGAGGAAAGTTCTGGGGCCTGGACCCAGCGTGGAAGTTAAAAGTTGAAAAAGCGGTGTTTTCCAGGTTTTTGGCCTTTACGATGCCAACCAGTGCATGCGTCTTCTCCAGCAATGGTATTTATGGAGAGAGATTAGCATAAAAGCAGTTAGCTCGCGGCACGATTTGAAAGTTACAGCCTTGTAAAGGATCCCCAAGTTGGAAATGTGCAATCACCAGAAACTGCGTTGTGAAAGTCTGTGCTGATCCCTGGACTCATTTTACTCCTTGGGCATTTCTCCTTCCCACTCTCTAACTTCTCTCTTAGTGTCTTATTCTGGGATAATGAAAGACCCTCCGAAGGTAAACACCGCCAGCGCTCCATCACCCGATTAACGTGTTGAATGCGGGTTCTGGGTCCGACCCTTCTGCCCCGCCGTCAGGTAGGACTGTCTGGGGGTGGGGTCAGGTTTACGCAACTGTGGCGTCTGACAGAGTTTGAGAACCTTCTTTTGTGAGGATGGGGGGCATTTGAAAAATAGAGAGCTAGTGACTGCTTTATCAGATTAGATTTTAGAAGGATTCCTCTTGGCAGTGGAGATAGAGGACAATGGGTGAGATAGTTCGGGGGAGGGAGAGATGAGGGCGGGGATTAAAGCTGCAGTGGTGGTCAGCGAGGAGGGGGCCAATCCAAATCGTATTAGGAGATAGAATTGAACAGATGTAGTGATGATTGGATACGGCCAAGTCCTCCATTTCTGGCAGAACTCAAGGGTGCTTTATGTTCAGAAAGCTGCTTCAGTGGCACCCGCGCTGGTGGCAGACGTGGGCCCCCGAGCGGCCTCCGTGTGTGATGTTTGCCGTCTCTGGTTTCCTAACAGAGGAGAGAGGCCAGTTAGAAACCCTGTGTGTAGACCTCATGGAAGAGGGAGCCTGGTGAGGTGTTTTCTTCCCAGTTGCCATAACCTCTTAGCCGTCTTCCTTGCCCACTGTTTAAACTTGATAAACGTCGCAGTCCTAGAGCAAACATGCTGTGTGAAAAGCACACAGAGCTACACCCTTACAGCAGTCCTAACGAGATGGAAGCTGTGGGCTTCTCGGTAGGGTTGCGGGCTTTTTCTAGTGTCGGGGAGGCATAAACTCTGTACTTTCGAGCATGTACGCTCTCTGCTGTGCCCTGTGCAGGGCTCTCACGTGGCTCTCACCTTGACCAATGCCCTTGGGCTGATGGTGGAATTGTCATCCTGCAAATCCCATATTCTGAATCACCAAGCTCAGTGTAGACTTTTTTCTTCCTGTTACAGTTGCTATTACTCAAATATTATTGTTCTTGTATGCATAAATTTACCAACTCCTTGAGTATCGATTAGGTCCTCCCTTCCCCTGTGGGTAAAGGCTGACCTTGCACACCTTGAGGAAGGAAGGAGAACCTTACATCCATGTCAGACAGCCCAGTTTCATTGTTTGGATCAGGCCTATGGCCTCCATCTGAAATGCTGCACCCAGATGGAAGGTTGAGCCGGGGAAAGGCTGGGAATATGCTTTGTGAACCTGGGGTCCCTTTCAATGTACTAGTTTCTGGCTCCTTTCATTCTGGAAAGAGACGTTAAATTGAGGCAGAGTCCTGTGGACATTTTTCCTTTATAGGATTCACTGGTTGGTAATCTAATTTCTTTGGTTGTCTTAGAAGGAAATAAGGGAAGAGCCAAGCAGCAGATGCTAAGCCTGTATCTGTGCTGTCATTCATCGCCCTTCAGGGTACCTCCTAACCTCATTGACAGTCCCCTCTGCGTCTGCTGCTGGCACCCCCTCCCTTAGTAATTAAAGAGGGAATGAGAATGTCAGCTCAGCTTCTTGCAGCTCAGCGTCCGTGGTGCCCACAGATCTTATTTTAGGGCAAGGCCTTTTCCCTCCACCTTCTTTAAATCCCCTGTTAGTTCAGATGCTTTACTTACTGAAGAAACAAGCTGTGATTTCACAGAGAAGAGTGAACAAGTGCTATACTTCTGGGCAGGGGGGAAGCTCTTGGTGCAGTTATGCTCGTGCTGAAGCGGAAGGGAGGTCTCCCTCCATTCCTTGGGGTGCCGCTCTTCCCCTCAGTCCTCTCAAAAGGCAAATCTGAGGTAGAAAAGAATCAAGACCGTGTTGATGGTCTTTCCCTGGGCAGTTATTGGAGGAGCTGTCTTTAGAGCAGGAGTCCCCTTGACTTGGAGCACATGTGCACATGGGAGTCTGAGCAGCCCAAGGGCAAGGACGGGCCTTCCTGGCATCTGTGCCGGTTGTTGAGCCCCTTCTGTGTCACCTGCACCTCTGACCTCCCTGTCACGGGGCATGTGCCTTTGGCCACAAGGGAGACCGTGGCAGAGGATGTGTCCAGTTCCATGAGGTTTTAACAACGTGATGCTCCCAAATCCAGTCTGACGTCACCCCTCACGCCCGGGCACATCCATGTGCATACCAAAGGTGCTAACTTCGAGAGTTCATGAAGCAAAAATGTATTGGGCTCCCAGGCTTACTATCAGAAGCACTTTTCACAGTCACAGTATTTCAGAGCTAGAAGGGACCCTGAGAGATCATTTCCAGTCTCCTCATTTAACAGAAAAAGGACATCCAGAGACATCGGATGACTTGGCGCGCAGGTCCTGACACTTCTGAGCAGCGAGAGTCAGGACTTGAGCCCAGGCCTCCAGCTCTTCATCCAGAAGTTCTTGCCCAGCTGCCGGGCGGGGACGGCTGAGTCAGCATTTGGTCCATTGTGGCCGGAAGCACCTGCATCACATCACCTGGGGCCCATCGAGAAGGCAGATTCCAGGGCCCCACTCCAGAAGGACTGACTCAGCATCCGGGAGGGCTAGGTCTCAGCAACCTGCATTTGGAACAGACTTCCTGGGTGACTCACCACACAGATACGTGAAAACAGGTGGCAGAGATCCTCTGGATTTAACTTTGGCTCTGCCCTTCTCTGTTCAACCACAAACTTAATTCTGAACATGCTTCCTTAGCCCTAATTGCTTTATATTTGTGCTTCTCATGCTGAAGGGCACAGCCTGGCTGACAAGAGGAAATTGCAGGGAAGGTCTGGGTGTTTCAGGAATGGCCTGTGGGGGTGACAGTGCAGCTGCTGAACCCTGGCCCACCCTGTACGTATGTCACTTTCCGTTTTCTCCCAAACCGCCTCTTCCTGAAGCCACAACAGCAAGCTTGCCTTCAGTTGTCACTGCTTTCTTGCACACCTCTTCTCTCACTGACCTTCTCCTCCAGCCCCCGTACCCCCAGATAGCTTTACCATCATTAACTCCTCAGTATAGGATCATTTGGGGGGATGGGTAAAGACAGCTGGAGCATCAGTTAAGGTGACAGGTAACTCAGGAGTAGGCAGGGGGATGGGACGCTGGACAGTCTAGTGTGTATGTCTGTTTGTATTTTAACTGCTTTAATGTGTAAACAGGTGTCCACGCTTTATTTCAGATCATAAACATACTTGCTTCCTGACCTATAGGAAAGCATCTGGGTTGGATAGGTCTGCTGCCACTTCCTGTGGTGAAATGTCTATGTGGACCGATGTTACAAGGCTGCCCCTTAAATCAGAGCCAAGAACAGTCATGATGGACTCACACCCCAGAAATGGATGAGGATGTGTCAGGCACACCTGGCCGTACATGCTTGGTGCCTAAAATATGGGGCCATTGAGGTTAATCTCATTAGCATTGTCATTAATCTAAGTTATAGTTCCTTAACTGCCTTCATAAGCTTGTGAGTACCGAAAGGGCCACTTGAGGAATCACCTAGACACTAAAAGTTTTCACACATGAAAGATGCTATGTCAGTACTGATGCTGAGAGCAGTGAATTGTCAAGAGATAAGCTAAAAGTAAAGGTGGGTTCAGTTTAGTTAGGGCTCTAGAGTCATGCCTGGTTTGAATTCTAGACCTACTGTTTGACAACATTATAACTGGGAAAAGAGGACAATAGTGGGGCCTATCTTCTGGAATTGTTAAATTAGATAATACATAAAAGCATTTAGTATAGTGCCTGGCGCAGTGTAAGGAGGGAAGAAATGTTATGTATTGTTCCTACTGCGTGAGAGGGAGAGTGCCATTGGTAATAACCTACTTATCTGAAGGGGTGAAGGGGGTGGGGGACAAATAATTGTATAAGTAAGCTAGAAAAGCATCTGTTTTTTTCTTCCACAAAGGCTGACCTTTGAAGAGGTTGTTAGTTGTATTCTACATTGTTCTTTGGCTGTTCCCTTGGCTGGTGGTAATAGGGAGCTGTGGATGGAATGAAAGATGGGGAAGGAATGGTGGGGCCTTTGGAGGAAAGGACCCGATAGAGGAGACCCAGCCCCCAGGACTCACCTTGGCTAGAAAATAAGACCCTGAGTTTTAGAAATGGGTATTCACTTCCTTCTGATTGATGAGCAGCTACCTCACTGCCCTACAACACAAGCTCATTTTTTTCCAGGGCCTGTCAGCATTATTTTGGCTGCCATTTAAAAGATTAAATACCTTAATTCGCCCCCAGCTCTAGTTTTGGACATTAACCCTTTGGCATTATGTAGATTGAAGCAAGAGTACCATTAAGAGCTAACATCGGGATGCCCTTTTACTGCAGTTATTCTGATACTTTGGACCATCAGATGCCTTCTGCTGGCTGTTGACCCACCTGTATTTAAAAGGTACATGTAGTAGTGTTTTCCAAAATAACCCAGAGCTAGTGCCTGACCTGATGGAATAGACATCTGTCTTCAAACTGCTGTTCCTTTTTTTTGTTGTTGTTGCGGTACGCGGGCCTCTCACTGCTGCGGCCTCTCCCGCTGCGGGGCACAGGCTCCGGACGCGCAGGCCCAGTGGCCATGGCTCACGGGCGCAGCCGCTTCGCGGCATGTGGGATCCTCCCGGACCGGGGCACGAACCTGTGTCCCCTGCATCGGCAGGCGGACTCTCAACCACTGTGCCACCAGGGAAGCCCCAAACTGCTGTTCTTACCTGTACTATCCTGTTCTCTTAGTTGACAAGCCTTCAGGTCTTCCAGCTAGGATCAGGGCTGATGGGCCACCTAAAGTAATGAAAGAAGAATGTCCCAAAGCTTAGCTGGCACCCCAACACCTCTGGAGCAGATTTCCCTGGTCAGCTGTGCATACCTAACAACCACGTTCCAAGGCATGCCTTGGGGTCAGTAAATGTGTGTCCCCAGAAGATGACCTAAGAGTGGGATTTGGTTTGCCCCAGGTAAGCTAGACCCCTGGGCACATCATCGAGCTCCCTCTTTTAGCTTTGAGATAACAAGTGGATCAAGGTTAAACATCAGTGTTCCCCTTGGCAATGTGAGGTGGGCTGATATATGATGTAGAAACTGGTATTCACGTGGACCTGGAATCCAAGCATGCTGTTCGTGATGAGAGAGTGGAGCACAGGGGTTCGTGCTGGGAAGATAGTAGTATACCTTAGGAATTACAGTATCAGCACACAAACCTTCTGCGTCTTTCACCCTAATCTCTTAGGTTTTGGAGAAAGGCTTCACTGCTTTAGGTACTAACATGGCAGCTTATTTTAAAAGGCACAGCGGGGTGAGTGGGTATTTAAGGGAGATCAGTGTGTTCAGTTCCACACTTAGGATGAAAGCTGAGGTAGTGCTTGCTCTGCAGAGCCTGTTTCAACATCTTTTCTTCGAAATAGGGCACAGATACGAATGGCCCTCTTCCTGTATGGCCGTTCAGGCCAGCCTGCCTCCAGCACTTGAAAGCTGACTGCAAACCCCAAGGAAAGGGAAGAAGTCTGTCGTATAACCAACCATTGAGGGAACGTGTAGTCGTTTCTTGAATCTTCTAGTTATACTAGGAGCTCTTTTTCTCTTTTCTTTTTTATGTTCTGTTATGCAAGAGCACTAGTTAAT
Organism: Neophocaena asiaeorientalis asiaeorientalis; assembly: GCF_003031525.2. NCBI lineage: Eukaryota > Metazoa > Chordata > Mammalia > Artiodactyla > Phocoenidae > Neophocaena > Neophocaena asiaeorientalis. The sequence continues at coordinate 1,999,058 of NW_020173964.1, read as the reverse complement.
AATTCACACACAGTTAACAATTAAGTAGAAACTTCATTTGAAGCAACAGTAGGTTCAGTTAAATGTGTTTGGAAACCAGGTGCATAATTGCTCTGGAAGGAATTTGTTTTATATGTGTGTGTGTATATATATGTGTGTGTGTATGTGTGTGTGTGTATGCACATAAATATACATATATACATAAATATACATAAATACATAAATATATTCATTCATATATATTCATATGTATATCTATGAACATGGGTGTAGGTACATGTGCCTGTCTTATACCTATACTTGGCTAAAAGTCAGGGATGAAAAATTGCCTGAAGGGCTAGTTGCCAGTCACATGTCTAATTAGTCAGGCCTAGACAGTGTAACAATTGCTTTGTCAGTTACAAGCAGAGAGGTTTTCATTTTCATCCCACTGTTCCTGGAAAGAGTAAGGATTAGTCATTTTTGAGGGCCTATAGTAGGCAAGAGGAAGGGTTATGAAGAGGGGTCACCTTGACAGATTGGAAATGCTGCAGGGAACCAGCATTTGCTGGTGCTAAGTCAGCACCTCTGTGCTCTTGTGGGAGAAGGAGGGCCTGCTGTTGGCCTCTAGGATTCTAGTGGTTCTTAGAGTGTAAGAACAGGAACAGATGGGCAAAGGGCTTGTACACTTAGCAAAATAAGAGCTACACACATAGTCAAATGAGCTCTACAAAGGTAATCTGGTAAATTCTAAAGGATCAGAGAAATAGAAATTAGGAACGTTATTAGGAATTAGGAAATAATTATTTTAGGTATTAGGAAATTAGGAAGCAAAATATTTCCTAGGAATTAGAAGTCGGGAAGTAAAGTATTTGCATAGTTGTTTCAGTAGAGGCAAACATAGTTAGCCATTTTGCTTTTCTTACTCTCTAGAGAATTTTTTTTTCTAAAAGAAATCATTGATGAAATAAGAGAGTAGGTATGGAAGAAAACGTTCCTCCAGGATGGCAGTGGTTGAGTTAATTATGTGTTTCATAGAAATAAGTAGATTCACCATCATTTTGTCCTTTGTTTCAGGAGCCATGTGTAGGAGAGAGACCTTCTCACTGTGTCCATTACTGCAGAAAGAGGATGTAGTTCCTATTGAAGTTTGCTTTAGAGGAAAGAGCATGGGGGTTAAAAATGTGGGCACTAGAGTCAGACCACCTCGGTTAAAGTCTTTAGGCCCTGCCAATAGTTTTGTGACTTGAGGGTAGTAGTAACCTCTCTGTGCCTTAGTTTCTTTACCAGTAAAATGGGAATAATAAGATTCCTTAACCTCAGAGGGTGGTTATAGGATTAACTGAGTTAATATCTTTAAGTATTTAAACAGGGTCTGGCTCAATAATCTGCATTCAACAAATGATAGCCATCAGCAGTCACTGCTACTCTGCTTATTGTTATGTTTTTATTATAGCTGTATACACTTTCAAAAGTATATGACAGTTTTATAGAAATGTCTCTTTCTGAGTAAGCAAACCGAAGATTTGAATTTCCTAATTTGGAGATTTAAAAATGAGATAAAAATCTGTCATGGGAGTAAAGTTATTTTAATAAGATTTAAAGGAAGGGCTCCTGTTTGTCTTTCTCAGCTGTCCCCTACTAGGACAAGCTTTCCCTCCATTAGCTCCACTGCCCGAATGGAACCTAAAAGCAGCACATTCACGGTATCAAAATTCCCATTGTATGCTTCAAGTTGGATTGTTTCCTCATTAGCCCATAATCAGCTCTTTCCCTGTGCTTCTTCCCTACTCTAACCCTTACATTTTATGCTCTTGGAAAAAAAAAATTTGCTTTCTAGGTTCCAGTTTTTCCTCACTCTTTTTCAAACCCTCCCGCTTCCCCTCCACCCCCCTCTCCCCCTTCCCCCCTGTAAGAGTGTGTGAGCTCTGGGCAGGGATTACAGCATGTATATTTTTGGTACTGTCAAATACCTAATTTGGTTCCTTATACATGGAAAGTATTTATACAAAATTTACAATGTATAAGTATAGCCATCATATTTAAGCCTTATTTAGGTAAACTTTTCCTTTTATTTCAAGGGATTTTGAATTGGTTGTCATTTGGAAGACTGAAAGTCAGTGTGCTTTTTCCTTTAAAAAAATTTTTTTTTTTTATTAGTGGATGGGTGGAAATCCTAACTTCAATTGCCTACCTACAATTGTTCGGTTTCATGTTTTGTTTTCCAGCAGCTTTTTTTTTTTTTAAAGGACAAAGTTGATTTTAAAAAAGACAATGATCCTAAATTCAGTGGGTGTTTTCTGTCACATCTGAAGATCATACTGCAGTTCTCCAGGTGCATGCATGTGGCGCAGAACATTCACTTGCGATGACTCTGCATAAGTAGCTGAACTGGTCTTATGTCCAGATCTTATACCCATGAGAATCGTCAAACTTTTCCACGGTCGGGTAAACCTTTGGCTTGGTTTGGACATCATACAGGATGATTCACTATCCATGTAAGGTCATGGTACCTTCAGATTTTTTTTTTTTTTTTAGCACAGTTCCCACTAGGCTCAGGTGCTTCTGCCTCAGAGCACATCCATGCCAAGACCGTCCTACAACACCGGTGTCCCTGGGCACATTGGTAAGGGTGCCTGCAGCTTTGACATGCCCACTCAAATAGGCATGAAGTAACCTTAGGAATGTTCTGGCAATCATAACTCCTGAAGCATTATCTGGAACCAGTTCTGTTCATGGTTTCAGAGCAGATTTGGATGTGCCAAGCCTTACTAGGCAGGCTAATTCCTACGATTGCCCTTTTGTAAAGCTGAATTCTGCAGAGGTCGAACCTACAGGGGTGACCAGAACGCTGTGCTCTGGTGAGGGTAAGACAAAAAGGGGCTGGCTCTTAACACCTTACTCTATTTCCTTGGGCAAGAAAAGAACCAGTCTTTCCACAGACTCTCTTAGATGGGTATTGAGTAGAGTGGTATCTTTTCTAGTACTTCTGGAATGAGACAAAGAGGAAAGCATGATTGCTGTATTATACAAGATTAACTTATAGGAAAATGATTCCCATTCAGTGTTCTGTGATTTCAGGGACTGAGAACTAGGGTGACGTTCTGAACTCTTGGTTAGGCTAGGGGAGAGGTGGGAAGAGATGGGGAAGGACCTTTCTTGGACCAAGACTGGCCACTAAGGCCAGGCAGCCCTTCTAGTGAGTGGGGACCAGGGATATACTTAACTGAAGAGGAGCGTTTGGTAAAAATTTGGTTTAAAAGGCTTACGTGTAAATTTATGCCCCTAAAATGATGCTCTGCTCATCACAACAGAACCACAAAAGACTTCTCCCAGGCATTTCAGGCACTTTATTTCAGGCATTTTATTCTATCCTTGGAAAAAAAAAAGTTAAAGGAGGATCTGAGGGTCTCCTAGTAACAGTGTTTTAAGAGTCAGTAACTGCTCTGCTTAAACAGTTTCTCTTTCTGCAATTTAAGCTTTAGCAAAAATGCAAACAGTTGGTTATTTTGATCTTTATAAAAATTCTTCATGTTCATAGAGACCATTCATTGCTACTTAGTATTCTTTTCTTCAGGCTATCTGATCCCATGCTGTTTTATCATTTTACCTTAGGTCTCCCCTGAAACATCTTGTGAGCTCTTAGAAGAGAGACCAGGGTCAGATTTGATCTGTACTGTACCCTAATCAGGGTTTCTTCAATCCCAAGGAGAGGGGGAGATGGGTCTCCTTGGAGTACTCACGTCTACTGTGAACCCCCAGTGATGACTCTGGGCTTTTAGACTGTCTACTCTTCCACTTTCTGGATACTGACTCTTCTCCTTTTTAGTTGACTTCCCTTGTCAGAGGCTTCTCTTTCTCTTTGCTTTCCTTCCTAAATCTACCACTGTCCCATCTTCCCTGAGAAGGTTTAGCCCAGTACCTTATTATGTATTTGACCTACCTTGATCTTAAAATCTAATGGCTTCCAAATCGTTGGGAATTCTAAGCCTTGTCCAATGTGTGCTGGTTACCTTTGGGGGTTTGTGTGTCCTTGAAGTTGATGGATAACACCTCCAGTGACTAGGTAACCTGAGCTCTGTGTTTCTGATTAAATAGTTTACTTTTTATCCTAACACTCATTAAAATGGACAGTACCTGGTAGTGTAGTACATTGTAGAGCACTGTCTGCCTGGAAGGCATAAGTATTACAAGAGGGTAATAGAATCTCAAATTATACTCTGTACATCCTACTGAGTAGTAACATAAATCATTTGGGTTTTAGTTTTTTCACGTGACTTGGGTACACCTGGTATTGGCCTCCTCTGTTGGAAAGCTTTAAGTGTATTGCAGGCGCGTGATGTGAAACTTTTTAGTCCTTGCAGTCACATTAATCTTCCTAAGGAATAAATTAATCTGCCTGGGGTGATGGAATAGCTCTGATTTAGGGAAACTGTGTTCCTGTTCCCCTACTTACTGGGCTTGTGACCTTGGGCAAATCATTTAACTTTTAATGTCTCAATTTCTTCATTTTAAAAATGAGAACCATGATACCCTCCTTGTCTACCTCCCAGGATTGCTAATCTGAGGGTTAAGTAATGAATAAAGGAGCATTTGAAAACCTTTGGAATATTCTGTCAGTGAAATATATTTAGGGCTGCTATTTCATAAGAATGTATAGGACTGAAATCTGGGAAGGAGATTAGTTTTTATGTTTTTTGTATTGTGGTAACCACATAACCTTTATTGAGGAATTGTGTGTTTGTTTTCATTGTCTATGGTTGAAAATATTTGCTATAGTTTTCTTCTAGTTATTGCTTCCTAGCCTTGAGTTAAAACTTCATGGGTCATTAGCTGTCAATTGTCAGAAAGTTTTCAAACTCCCTTTTCTTGAAATACTAGAATGTTCTGAAAGATACCTGGTGATTCCCTTTTCTTACCTCGATTATGATCACTTCATTCAAGCAGTTGACCCTTTATGAGCCTTCTTTGTGTACTTGTGTGAGTTCTGAGAGAAGAAAACAAAGAACTTTTTATCTAGTACTGTTGACAATTTGAAGAGGTGAATTTTAAGAGCGCCAGAACCATGGAACTTCTGGTGAAGTTGTTGTCTCTACTTTAATGACCTTATTCCTGTAGTTCTGGAAGTGTGAATGTGTCCATCCTGCTGATGATACCTTATTGTAGGATGGCTACTCTCTTCAGCATTATGAAGCCTGTCGGGCATCTTGAAGTAGAATATTGATAGCTGCTTTCAATTTAGGTTGGTAAATAAGAATCGGACATTTTCATTTCAACATACTTATTGTGTGACTGTTATTGAGTGCACTTTACTAAGTGACTTATATAATATTGCCTCGTTGGATTTTACTCATTCTCCAAATAACTCATTTAGAGTGACAGTAACTTAGGCAAGTTGCTAACCTAAATTACTAAGTTTCCAAAACCTGGTAAATGGTGGAGCTGCAATTGTTATTGTTGTCAAGCATTAAAATTGGATTGATTTCCTTTCCCACAAATTGTATATACTAAGAAATTTTGAATATGTAAGAAATTTTCTTGGCACAAAAGTAGGGAATTTCGGATCCCTTTGCTGGAGAATTCTCTTTTGAGAAATCATTACCTTTTTGTACTATTGGCTATGATGGTTTAATTCTAAATTAATTACTGCTTTTTCCAAGTGTCTTAATTCTCGTAGGCTTCTTGCCAAAGCCAAAGAAATATCTCATATAATGTTAAGTCCATTTTTAATGTGCAAAGATCAAATTGAGTAAAACATTTTTCAGAGTAGGTGGGTTACAATAACAAAAGGCTACATAGAAAATGATCTTGATAACAGCCATCTCTTAGTTATTTATGGTAATGGTGGTTCATGTCCAAGATTGAGGCTTCATTAGTAATGTACAATTAGTGGTACCTAATTTTATTTTGACTTACATCAAGGGAGGAATTGTGTGTGTGTGTGTGTGTGTGTGTGTGTGTGTGTAAATAATTGTAGGAGTCCAAGGCCATACATAGGATATCCCTAACAAGAGTCTTCTTCTGTGTAGCCTTGAAAGATACTGAATATTAGACTACTCCCTCAGCTAAGTTATATAAAAGGTGATTTTCCCTCTCTCATTTTGAGAACTCAATTCCACCTAAGAAAAGCTTTGCAAGGAGTTGAAAGAAAATTCAACCTTAGTTCTAACTTAACTCTGATTGGATCAGAGATTCAGGCACACTTCTTCCTCTCATTACTCTTCTACATCCTCTTTTTCCCTGTATAAACACTTCTGTGCTTACGCTTATCTTATATTCATTCTTTATTCAAGCCCACTTCTCTTTGGCTGGGTCTTGCTTGGCCTTACTTTAGGGCTGTCCTGAATCACATAGGCTAGACCCAGCTTGCAGAACAATTCATGTTCATCTTCCATCCCTGGTAGGTGTTTTTAAAAATATATTAGAGGCAACAGCTGTCCACCACCAGAACACTCAAGCGGGTCTTTTACTGACTGCTTCTATGCAGTAGACTCATTAAACCATTTTGCTAGAGATTCTGATAATTAGTCAACTCGTTTGCATTGCATTCCTTATTTTTTGATTCCCCAACTATTCTGTAGTACGTTTCCCAATGCGCTTTGAAATAGGGCAATGGTAGCTGTCAGGCAGGTAAGAGGAAAAGGGAAAGGGATGGGATTAGAGAGTCTTGTTTAAAAACTGAATAATGAAAATAGCTCGCGTGAATGCAGAAATGTATATTTTTGACTGTAAATTCTGTATTGTTTTTCACTGAATTAAGAAGCTCCCAAATGAACTAGCCACAATAGTGCAAAGGTTACAAGATTTCACAAGATATTTTTTCTAGGGACTAGTGGGTCTCTTGCTCTGTTGAGCATGTTCTTGGGACTGAAAGTCTGAAGGTCCTCCGTTGTGAGGTTAGCAGCTAGCCTCCCTTGGGACTTCCTTAACTAATGTTTCGTGTCCTGTGCTTTGCCTCGCTCTCAACAGTCTTTAAAGATCAGTACTGCAGTCACATGAAGTATAAAAGTTTTACAAATGTTGATGCCTGTAGTATAATTTTACAATTGTAATACATTTTAAAACAATACAGGATTAAAATATTTTAAAATGTGTAAATGTGTTTTACAGGGAAATGAAAGCTATAAAATACTTTATTATTCATTTTCATATTCTTTTAATAAGTGAAGCCCTTTGAGGAAGACCCTGATTTGGGAGTGAAATATCTGAACTACCAAATGTGTGTTTTATTTTCACTCCTTCACAAGAATATGAAAAAAATGTCACTAGCAATACGAGCGAAATGTGATGTTTAGATCACATATTTTAAATGCCCACTGTTGAAAACACAGTGCTAGATGCTATGAAATCCCCTAAGATGCAGCCCCGACTCACCAGGAGCTTCCAATCCAGATAGGCCCATAGTACATTTAGAGATAGCACAATAACACAAGGGTGTGTAACTGTGGAAAGAGAAGCTAGCAAGTACAGTGGAGGTCAGGAGGCCTTCACCAAGGTTGTGATGATTACAAAAAGGCTTTAAACAAGGGAAGGATTTGTTCCAACCTTGAAGGCACGGATAAGGCTTACATAGGTAGGGATAGAATATTTTAGGTGAAGTAGATGGTATGTGCGCGTACTTGGGGGAAAGCTCACAGTCTTTAAGTTGGCTGGAGTGGAGGCTTTTTAGAGGTGGAAATAAGTTTCAAATGGCATTTCTACCACCTGCCAGTGGTTTTCAGCATGGACTAAGCATCAGAATCATCAGGGAGATCTATGGAAAGAATAAGTTGCCCAGGGCCCACCCCAGACGTCTTTGAATTTGAATTTCTTGGTGTGGAGCCTCAAGCTTGGTTGTTTTTAAAGAGCTCCCCAGGTGACTGTAAGGTGTGGGTCTGAGTACCATGCCATAGGTGAGAGAAGCCAGTGAAGCTGTGCCAGAAGCCCACCCCTCACTGGTTTCTTGCCAGCCAGTGGTCCCTCTCCCTTACCTCAGAGCTTGCAAGCAGGGAAGGTATTCTCACTGCTGTTATTGCCACTTCCAAGCTATTGTTCCTTCTTTCTCCTTAGAAAATCTGCAGTTCTTTGAAGCACGTCATCAGGCTTTAGTACCCCTTACAGGTTTTAGAGTCTTCCTAGTCTCAACCAGCCATTCATTAATGTCATCTCCTCATTTATTTTTTTTTCCCTTTCCCTTCATACTCCTGTCGTTCTCAGTAACATTAGCACCCACGTGATGCATGTCTACATTTGGGCCTCTCAGGTCTTAGGCTTCCTCAATCCAACAAACTCTTCTCCCTCTGAGTTCGGCCACACACACACACGTTCATGGACATGACTTGGGCTAATAGTTCTTGAAGTGTGGTCTGTGGACATCTTGGGATCCACTGGACCCTTTCAAAGGTCTGCAAGGCCACGGTTGTTTTCATAATAATACTAAGACATTATTTTTACTGTGTTGATGTTTGCACTGATGGGCAAAAGCAGTGGTGAGTGAAACTTCTAGCACCAAATGGTACGAGCTGTTACTGTTTTCTTCACTCTCGCTTGCAGTAAATCATGCCAGTTGCACTTAAGAATGTTACTGATGGAACAGTAAAATAGTATTGATTTTATTATATCTCAGCCCTTTAGAACACTTTATTATTCTGTGTGCTAAAATGGGAAGCATGCACAACGCATCTCTGCAGAGTGAAATATGGTGGTTGTCTCAAGGAAAAAGTACCTGTGTGATTGTTTGAATTGGGAGCTGAACTAGCCATATTTTTCCTCTATGGAACACCATTTTTGCTTGAAAGCATGACTAGCAGAAGAACTGTGGTTATCAGACTTGGTTAGTTGGCAGACATTTTCTTGAAAGAAGTCAATTTGCCTCTTCAGGAAAATAATTGATTGTATTTGTTCCCAGTGATAAATTTAAGCCTTCAATTGAAAATTAGAATTTTGGAAAACTTACATCTACTACCCTGAGCCTGAAAACTTCCTGGAAACTTAAAGACTTTTCTGATGTGTAAATTTTTGGAAAATCTATATAATGTAAAGAAGCAGTATTTTCCAAATGACTGACACATGATTTAACAAAGTTCTTCATGGATAAAAGATCTATCCATTCGACGTGCAAGAAAAACCAATGGATATAGTATTACAAAGTCTGAACTGTTCATAGATATGGTTTCATATTCCTATTGCAACTAACCTTTAAGAAACTAGCACTTGTTGAGGTTTAGTGTAATATTGAGGGATAATATCTACAATTATCTGAAAGGCTATTATAATACTCCTCCCTTTTTCAACTGCATATATCTGTACAAGGCCAAATTTTCTTTATATACTTTGACCAAGACAATATACTGCAGTAGATTGAATGAAGAATCAGATATGGGAATACAGCTTTCTTCTTTTTTTTTTTTTTTTTTGCGGTACGCGGGCCTCTCACTGTTGTGGCCTCTCCCGTTGCGGAGCACAGGCTCCGGACGCGCAGGCTCAGCGGCCATGGCTCACGGGCCCAGCCGCTCCGCGGCATGTGGGATCTTCCCGAACCAGGGCACGAACCCGCGTCCCCTGCATCGGCAGGCAGACTCTCAACCACTGCACCACCAGGGAAGCCCAGCTTTCTTCTTTTATCAAAGAGATCTGCAAATAGGTAAAAGAATGGTACTCTTCCATTGTTTTTTGAAAAAACAATTATTTGCTCATAAGAATATTATTTATGTTTACATGTATTGGATTTATTTTAAAATGAATTAGTATTTTTATTTTATTTTACTTTAGTTTTTGGCTGTGTCTCGCGGCTTGCGGGATCTTAGTTCCCGGACCAGGGATTGAGGCCAGATCCCCTGGCAGTGGATGCTTCCACTGGACTGCCAGGGAAGTCCCATGAATTAGTATTTTTAAATGTCTGCTTTAATTTCTAATATGGTAACTATTAACAGATATAACCATAATAATGTATAATAGATATGACACTCAGTAGCTTTCAAGAATACAAAAGGATCCTGAGACAAAAGTGTTTAAGAACTGCATCTTAGGCCAAGTCAACCCCAATAATGCGACACCTCCAAAATCTGAACTTCCAATATTCCATTATCTGACCACCACCACTTCCTATCCATCAACGTACGTACACCCTCACTTTTGCTTGGCAGCCTCCAGTCCACTGGCTCTGCCTCTGTTTTGCAATCTATCAGCCCTCTTATGGCCTGGCTTCCCTCCTAACTCAAGAGTATGTAATCTGGACTCTCAACTAATCCCTTGCCCATCTCTCTCCCTTCCCCAGTGAGCTGGCCTTAACACAGCTCTGACTTTGCAGAATCCAAGCATCTTCCCCCTCAGTACCTGCAGCTGAGTATTCTGGAGACAACCACACAACCAAGCTTACTGGCTAATCTCAGCTCTGCTAGTCCTCTCTCTGCCGTTCCCATTTCCTGAGACGATGGTGTCACATCACCTGCCCTTCTCTCCTCAAACCTTCTATTCTCCACTGCATTGTCCATCCCTACCCATCCACCTCTCTTTTTTCTGCTACTGGAACCCCACGTACTCCTGGTTTTTCTTCTCCATTTTACAGGGACCTCCTCTTTTGCTCCATCAACAAGAGTTGAAATAGTTCAGGACTTTGTCCCTGGCTCTCTCCTCCATATAGACATTTGCTTGAAGTGATCTAGTTAGTCCCTTGACTATGAACATACCTGTGAGGTGGTGTTTCCTGTCCCGTGAGCTCCAGATTCATGGTCCAACCATCTGCCTAGCATCTCCACTTGGATATCTAATAGGTAAACTAATAAGCACAAGACAGAGTTCTTGGTTTCTCATCTCAAAAGTAGCATCACCGTGTACCTTTAGCCCCCCCAAATTGTGAATGGTTTCTTCATTCCCCTGTGCTTTTTAAATCTGCAGCCCAAGCTCTGCACATTCTGTGGTCCCTACCTTTAAGCTGCCGCCTTGTCACCATCTCCACTGTCACAACCCTTGACCATGACTGTGACCAAGTGAAACCGTTACCTGTGTCACTTGAATTCTTGCACATTACTGATGTTTCTGCTTTGGCTTCTTCCTTCCTGTAGTCCATCTTCCATTCATTCATTAGCATGCATCTTGTTTAAAACATATGCTTGTTTCAAGCTTCAGTCACATCACTTCTCTGCTTAAAATGTGCTACGATGGCTCTCAGTGCAGTCAGGATAAACCCTAACTTCTTTTTGCCACCTCGAGGCAGG
>NW_020173964.1:1969547-1987877 GCF_003031525.2 Neophocaena asiaeorientalis asiaeorientalis | reverse complement strand
CCCCCCTCCCCCCCCCCCAGGAACCCAGAAAGGTCTCTTCAGCCACATTTGCCATTATTCTTCCCTCATTAATACCAAGCTCTCACCTCAGTCTCTGAATTTGCTGTTATTTCTTCCTTAAATGCTGTCTGCCATAGATGTTGTGGTTGCGTCTTCTCCTCCTTTAATTCTCAGTCAAATATTGACTTCCTCATGGAAATGTCCTGACGGCTCTAGCTGAAGCAGGACATCCCCCCACCCCCACCCTCAGGCCCCGGCATTCCCAAGTGTATTATCCTACTGTATTGTCTTCAGAGAACCCATGTCCTCTGAGATACAGATGTTTTTGCGGATGGTCATCCACCTCTATTTGAGCAGAAGTTCTGAAGGCACTTTGTCTTGGTCAGCACTCCATCAACAGTACTTGTTTCATGGTAGGAGCTCAACACATATTTTTGTATGAAGAATCAGTTAGTGGTGCAGCTGTGATTGTGAAACTGGAATATGATAGATGCTGCATAGATGCTGTTGCAGTTATTTTTGGTCTTACCTGTAGCCTGGTTTCTTTTCGAACTTGTTGGCCTTATAGCTATTTCCCTCCCTTCTTTCCATGTAGCATTAGGGTGTTGGGACTCAAATGGAAACTGATTTTTCTGTGTTTGGGAGCAGAGAGAATATAAATTGTACTTTGAAAAGCAGAATTATATTACCTTTGTGTTTCTTAACACCAAGATATTTAACAGAAATTTGTCTGTTGTTGTTTTATAATGGGAAATTCTAATAGTTTCTGTCTCCATCCTAACCCCATACAAATTTTTGTTCTGTTTCTCCTTTAGTGTTCAAGTTGTCTGTAATCTTGGTAAAATCCTCTAAGCCTTAGATTGTGATATGATGTACATAAATGTCTTGTGTTAATCTTGCTAGAACTTGTTAAAATCGGATAGCCTATCGGAATTTTATAAGCCAAAAAGTCACACAGAAGCTGAAAAAAATTGCTTATTGGAAAGCTTGTCAATAGTTAAGATATTTCTTGTCTTCTTAAACTTCTCAGTGCAATTCTTCTGTAGACCATTTAGCGATTTAGGACATTGAGAAGTGTGGTTTCTAGTCGACTTGTCCTGGATTAAAGATTCTCCTGCATGAAAGTCAGTCGTCTTCATTGGCCTTTTGCCTTTGAATATTCATCTGTTGTGATGTGAAGCAAAACTGTGAGCAGGTGCTTTCCCTGTGTGGAGATGAGGCTGTGGGGGAAAAAAAATTACAGATACACACACGTACACACACACACACACACACACACACATACACACATACACACATACACACGCATACACAATACATACACACATACACATACACACATGCATACATACATATATACACACATACGCATAATACATATATACACACAATACATATATACACACATTACACATATACACACACGCATGCACACATACATACATACACACATGCATACATACATACACACACATACTGCATAGAATTTCTGGATAATAAGTTCAAATATTTTTATTTTCCAAAGCAGATTGGTTAATTTATGGCCTTTTAGGTCTTTAAATATTCACAAGTAGAACTTGGGAATGATTTAAGACTGATTAGCAAATATATTTTTAATTTTTGCTGTTGCATTGTAAATGCTATTTACAGTACTATTTATACTATAATGTACATTTATTATTAATCATAGATATATAATCATTAGTATAATTATTAAAAGAATTATTGATTATCACTACTAATGATTATTCTATTGAAATCACTACTAGTGCATATTTTAAACGTATTTCAACAAATGATGGTTAATTTAAGTTTGAATTTCAGTGACTAAAACTTGGTTATTTCTGCCTAGGTTTGTTATGTGTGCAATAATTCGCATGACCTTTGAGATTAATTATACAACTTGCTTTTCTCTAAATTTGTCTTAAATATATTTTGAGAGATGATGGCATTGATGCCCGATACCTTGTGGTACTGGCTGTGTTTTCTTTTGTGTTGTTTTGCCTCTGTTCCATTTTATAATTAGCAAGGTGCCTCACTATGTATCTCCTTACGGTGGTGTGTACCTCTTAGATCTAATTTTCTGTTTCATTTAATGATTTTCCTGCACCTGTATCTTATGATAGACAAGTCACTGTGTCTTTGCCTCTCCAGTTTCTTGTGGTCCATTAGACCTTGATTTTATGATCTGGCACCACTGAGTTTCTCAAGGGCTTAAGGCCACCGCTATTTGAATTTAGATATTTCTTCAGTTAGGGCTTCACTTCAAAGACCGTTTTTCTTTTTTTTAGAACTTCGTTTTCAGTAAAAACAACATATAAATAAATGGGGAAAATAGTGGATTTGAAATGGAAGGACTAAGGACAAGTCCTGATGCTAGAATTTCACGGCCTTGAGCAAGTCACTTAACCTTTCCTAAACTTTCTGTTTGCTCTTTTACCAAATGGAAATGGTGATCATACCTACCTCATAGGGTGGTTGTTGGAAAAAAAAAAAAAAAAGGGAAATATGCCCTAAAATAATAGTTTTCAGCTCTAAGAGGACTCTGCTGTGCCAAAAAATTGACTTTTCAAGTTGAAAACAATTAAAAAATTAAATTCACATACAGTTGAGACTATACCAGACTGTTGTATTGACGTATTTTTATTTTCATTCACTTTTATATGCAATTTAATTTTATCTGTTTCTTCTATCACTGAAATATATTTCTTATGTGGAAGTTTTTTTGAAGGATGGTGGGTTTTGCCCAAATAATTGTGGGTCCTCAGTGAGTGCCACCTCCAGGAGCAGAATTAGAAATTTTCATGATTGAAAAAGACCCTAATGTTGATTTTCTTCTTGGCCCTTTCCTCTCTTCTTCCATAAGGAGATGGGAGCACCTGGCTTCTGGGAATATGTAACTACCCTTGTACAAAGCAGAGCATCTTAATCCCAAGTGAACTCTCACCTTTCTGACATAGAGTTAACTTTAAAAAAAAAATTCACTCACTATGACCAAGAATTTATAAAGAACCTTCTATGGGTCTACAAGCCCCTGAAGCCCCTGAACCTTCTATGGGTCTACAAGCCCCTTTCCTCTCATGGACTGACCTTCAGGTATCGGGAATGTAGAGATGGGCAACACACAAATAATTCCATATGGTCAGATGGTGTTAAGTGCTAAGATAAAGCAGGGTAGGAGGGTGTGTGTGGTGGGGAGGTTGTATTTTAGGTAAGTTGGTCAGGGAGGGCCTTTCATGTAGGGTGACACTTGTGGGAGGGCAGAATGAAGTGAACAGTCCAACTTGTAGGGCATCTGTGGCAGGAGTCCTCCAGGCAGAGGAACTGCAAGTGCAAAGGCCCTGAGGTAGGACTGTGTGTGTGAAGAAAGAGGCTAGCGTGGGTCAAGTGGAGTGAGGGACAGAACATTAGGAAAGGAAATCAGAGGTATCAGGGACTGAATGAGGCATAGCTTTGAGGCTGTTCTCGGGATCTGGACTTTTACACTGAATAGATGGGAAGCAACTGGAGGGTTTTGATCAGAGAGGAGTGACCCAGGACACAACTTGAAGTTTTGGAGGATCTTGCTGGCTGGTGTGTTGAGAGTAGACAACAGGGAAGGTGGTTGGAAGCAGGGAGATCAGTGAAGAGGCTGTTTCAAGGGTCGAGAAGGGAGAGAGCTATGGCTTCAACCAAGACATGTGACATGTGACCAGAATCTGGACACATGTAGAGGGTAGATCTACCAGAAAGCACTATGGATTAGATGCACAGCCCCGTGGTTTACCCAGGGTGACTGGCATAGTGCTCATCACCTCATTTCTCCCACCTTTCATGAGTATCTTCTCATAGGTGGTCATGTGAGGTGAAGGACAGGTGAGTAAGTTCCTAGCCATCAAGGATTCCTTTGGTGTCTTAAGGAAGGCTCGATTTCCAGCAAACATCTTCAGAAGGAAGACTGACATGACAAATGTTCTTAATTTTAAGCTCATTTTGCACAGCATTTATGGCATAAGCAACCTTAGAAATGACACGTTAAAAAAAAAGTTATTAAAAAAAAGTCAGGATAATCTTGAAGGTATTACATAGTACCTAAAGGAAGTATAATCATTCTCATCTTGAAAGTATTATATAGTCTCTGAAAGAAGTACAATCATTCTTATAAAAAATCCCTTTACATTTGAGTAATGTGAAGGTTTAATAAGTTGGATCCCCGGTGGGAATGGGGAAGTGGGGTAGGGAATCAGACCTTTTTTTTTTCTAGTCAGTGATTCTGCTCTCTCAGGGTGAATTCTACAGTCATGTAGCAAGGGAGAGTTGTTGTTTTGCCAGCTATATTGGGGTGTAATTCATATACCATAAAATTCACCCATTTTTAGTGTACAATTCAGTGGTTTTTTAATAAATATAGAGCTGTGCAGCCATCACCATAATCTAATTTTAGATCGTTTCTCAAAGGTCCTTCATGCCTATTTGCAATCATTCCCTGTTTCATGCATCCAAGGGAGTGGTTTTGTTACTCTTAGAAATGTCCAAAGTTCAGAAATAGCCATCATTTTGTATAGAAAAGATCAAATCAGGGAAAAATTGTGTTTATCTCTGCTCTAGTTTGAACTCCTTGGGCAATCAGAAAATACAAGCTTTCTTGAAACACAAAGACTGTAATATTTTTAGTCACAAGCTTTTATAGGAACCTGAAGCATGAACACATGCAAACTCCATCAGCTTGTCCATATTTTATATGAAGTGCAGGAATGCTGTGGGTGGATGAGGTTGGTTGTTGTGTTTTTAGTGATTAATTGTGGTGGAAGAGGCCAAAGGCTCAAATGGACTAATTTTCATCAACATTATGGGCTAGTGTGTTCCAGAGTTTATGATTAAGACACAGACTTCTTGAATACCTGATTTTTTTTTGTATAACCATTTATATCTCATTTTATTATGCCATGTCTGTTTAGAGTGCCAAAGTCATCCTTCTAAAAGTCTACTTTGTTGGCCCAACTCATTTGACAGTGTATTGAGTGCTTACTAAGTGCCAGGTGTCTAGCCTCTGTTTCCTCATCTGTGAAACAGGGCTCTTAACAACTACCTCAAGGGTTGTTACAAAGACTGTTAAGTAGTGTATGCAAAGCACTTAGTCATGGCACTAAAGAAAGAACTTTTCACCCATAGGTAGCTATTAATAACCATCACTGCCGTCTATAGTATTATGCCCCAGTTTTGGCCTACAGGCCTGGATTGTGTATACCTACTCCCCCTCTGTTTTCTTCTTTTGTATCTTGTCTTCTCTTCCAATATGTAAGAATCTCCCATCTTCCAGGGAAATGGAAATTTCATGTATTTCAGTGTGCTGGGTGCCCTGGAGGAGGGGTCACTCAGCCCAGCCTGAGGGTTCTGGATCTTTCTGGTATAGGATCAAGCCCTGACTTGTTTGGTGCCCACCAAGGCATAGAAACTGCCCTGCCACCGTCACCGTGGTTCTGCTGGGGACCTAGTTTTTGGATGAGGACCCATTTCAGAAATGCTCCTGAAGCCAACTCTGGAGAGTGGATGTGGGAGGGGCAGATTTCCTGCTTTTTAGTCACGTGTGGTAATTTGTAATTCTGTTTTGCACAAATTCATTTGAGATCGTCTGAAGATTAAACTTACAGTATGCTGTCTGCATTTCCCTGTAGCTTCCTTTTTTCGGTTCTTAGTGGGGAATAGCGTGAGCATGTTTAGAATGATAATGCCAGAAGCCTCTCGGTAATTAAATACGTGTGCTGCTTCAGTTCTACAGAAGTCCCAGGTGGGTTTCTAATCTCTGCTTTACTAGTATATAGGGATTTTTTTTAAAAGATAGAAACAAAAGATATAAATGATAAAAAAAAAAATATCTGAGCCAAATACATGATTATACATCAGATGCCGTGGTGTGATATTGGGCAGCAAAGACAAATAATGTTTCACAGAAACAGTTTCAGGTTCCCCCGAGTCTGCTGTGACACCCCCATTTGTGATGCTGTGAAATGAAAACCTAGCTGACTACACAGAGCTGCATTTTCAGAATGTGTTCTTACAGCCATATGCCTGGCATTTACCATTAAATATTATTTAAACTCTGAGTGCTCAAAGCTCTCAGAGTTTTAATCACAAGACATGTTTCCATGGTTCCCTTAGAATATTCACTTTGCTGTAATGAAGGGTTGATTGGTCACTCCATCAAAATTAATAAAATTCAAAGGCCTTTTGCATATCATAATAATAATTGCTAACATTTTTGAATATTTGCAGCGGGTTGGGCAGTGTGTGGAAAGCTTTCTATAGATTATTTTGTGTCATCCTTCAACCCCTCTCCAAGGTAGGTACTGTTGTTGTCTCTACAATACAGGAAGGAGGGATCAAGGCTGAGTAAGGTGAAGTAACTTACCCATGGTCACACGTGCTATAAATGGCTGTGTCCAATTCCACAGCCCCTTGGCCTTGGCAGATACTCTATGCTGCTTTGGGTCTTAAACTGTACTCCTTATAAGAATCAACTGGGGAGCATGATGAATGTGAAAACTCCTGGGTGAGGCCCTAAAATTAATAAATCTAGGTGTAGCCCAAGAATCTGCGTTTTCAACGAGCCTCCCGCTGTGACTCTGGTGGAGTCTTTTAGGGGACTTCTCCGAGAAATACTGCTCTACTGTTCCCCAGAGTTCTTTCCATCTGCACCAGTACAGAGGATGTTAGGGGAACACAGAGACCTTCATGATCTAATCTCTGTCTGTGATGATGACTGTAATCCATGCCCAGGGCAGAGAGAACTCAAAATCACAAGGTGAGTTGAAGGACAGGGCCAAGCCCAAACCTACCTCTTATTCATAATGCCGTGTGAAATGGCAGTGCAATTTGTAACTCGAAATTTAACTTAAATTCGTTGTAAAAGGGGGGCAGCATTTGAGCTTAATAAGACATGTTATCCTATGTGTTCTTTTAAGGAATGTTTATGACTTGTCATAATGAACGTTGTTCATAACTTCTTTCACTGAATGATACTCTGCAAAAGTGTAGAATTTTCTAGGGAAATGTGTGTTCTATCCGAGTCATGATGGAAGAAAGAAATAGTAATTTTTTTGTTCTTTAAAATGATCAGATAAAACCCTCAAACTAATGATTCATAAACATTTTTCATCTTCGGGTAGTCCATTGCGTTCTTCAAACCAGGCATTTTGAATAATTGCCACTATGTGAAAAAGGGATTTCGTTCTCTGGGGATGAGCCAGCAGTTTGACTTAGATTTATGAAGAACCACAGCTGAATTACTCCTTGTCTAATGAATGTTTTGGCCACAAGAAACTTTGCTCTAAGGCCTCATTTGAATGTCTAATAATCATAGTAATAACAATACAATTTCATCATAATCTGGTAAAAGTCAAGAAACGACAAATGCAGTGTTAGCCTTTCAATGCCACTGTGAATTTTCCTTGTAATTACACCAACCATAGCTCTGAAAGCATTGTGGTGTTCCTGGTCATTCAGACAGTGAGGCTCCATTTTTTGTGCCTTAACTTGTTTCCCTCCAGGGAAACCTAAAGAGACCCCATCTCTCTTAAGCTACCAGTAAGAGACCAGGGCTCTTCTGTTCCTGAATACCAGTCCCTCCTCATGGAGTGCTGGAAGTAGCCACTAATGTTGAAAGTGCTAGAAAAAGTTTGTCCTTTCGTGGGCTGTAAATGTTGGAATGGCTAGTACATAACAGGTTCCATCTTGCCACTCATTTGTGAGCCCAGCGAATCTCCTGGCCCCCTTATGTGGTGATGGTGGAGGCACAGCTGGGTATTCCTCCTCCTGAGCCGAGCTGCAAGTGGGGAGAGGATGGCTGTGGGTGGGTGTATTGGCCTGCTAGGGATGCCTTAACAAAGTATCAGGGAGTGGGTGGCTTAAACAGCAGACATTTATTTTATCACGCTTCTGGTGGCTGCAAGTCCAAGATCAAAGTGTTAGCAGGTTTGGTCTCTTCTGAGGCCTCTCGCCTTGGCTTGTTGACGGCCATCTTCTTCCTTTGTCTTCACATGGTCTTTCTTCTGTGCCCGTGTCTTAATCTCCTCTGCTTTTAAGCACACCAGTCATATTGGATTTAACCTTTAATTTCCTCTTTAAAGACCCTGTCTCCCAATATGGTCACATCCGGTACTGCGGTACTTGGGGTTAGGACTTCAACACATGAATTTGTGGGAGACATAATTCAGTTCCTATCAGTGGAAAAACTGTTAGACCCTGGAGTTATGGAGACCAAGGGCATACAGTGTGATAAAGAATAGTGCCTTTCAAACTCTTTTAGGCAGTGGAACTCTTTTGTGTTGATTTCCAAAGGTTGATTCCTTTTTGTAGTGTGCTTTATGGAAGAGTTACTATGAGGACAGAACCTGGGTTATTGACAATAGCAACAGCTACCACTTGAGTGCCCGTATGTACCAGATCCTTAACACATTGATTCTAGGTCTCCCAGGGAAGAAGAGGATGGTGCTGATAGACCCATTTTACAGATGAGAAGACTGAAATGCAAAGAAATTGAATGACTTTTCTGGTCATACAGCTACTAAGTGGGATTCAAACCCAGTTCTGCAAAGCCTGTCTTAGTTTTATTACACTGTGTGGTCTCTGCAGCATGCTTGCTCTTATTATTTGTCGAAAGAGTGTGGAAGATGGAAGACAAGATTGGTGTCTTGGCTTAACCACCAAAGTCTGACCAGCTTGGGTCAAACAGCTCTGTTTGACCTTCAGTTTCCTGATTGGTGAAGTGGTATGGGGGTTAATATCTCCAGCACCAGATGGCTTAAGGATGAAATGAGAGTGTGAATAGGCCTCTCACAATCTCAGTAAGCTCTCAGGCATGTTGAAATTTGTTGGTAAAGGCAGAATTGCATAATTACACAAAGATATGGGTTCCAATACCATTTAATTATATAATTAAATGGTATTGGAACCCATTTAACTAACTGACTCTAGCAAGCTACTTGAACTCTGAGCTTTAGTTCCTTTTCTATAAAGGAAAAAAAATAGCGGCTGGCAAGTGATAGCCATTGTAGAGTGTTCCAAATTTCTTATCAGGATCCTGCTTGCTCTTGGCTTTCTGCTTTGTGTAAACTTGGCCTTCTGTTGATGAGTGGAAAATATTCATTTTCCCCTGGTGATAGTGAGCTGCATACTTTGCCATCATTAAGGTTTTAGATGGGCTGTCTGTTGCAACCCCACTTATTAGCAATTAATCATTTAAAACAACAATAGCATCCCCAAAAGCTGAGTTTCAGTTTCCATGCATTTCCTTTGACCACAGGCGAATTTATTTCCTGGTGTGGTAGTATTTCAAAAAATATAAATGATCAGGAGGGAAACACAACATTAAAAAATGCTGACCTTTAAAAATAATGAGAAAATGGGTAGATATTGATAAGAATGTACATTGAGAGATAATTATAGGTTGTGCAGATGGAAAGCATATCATTTTCTTGATTAGGACTTTGACTTTCAAACTTAGGGTTCCCCTTCTTTTATATCTGTTACTTTTCTCCAAAGGCACCCAAAACATTTTTTTGCAGGTGGCTGTTTTAATAGAAATTTTCTGTAAGATTCTTTTTTTCCTCTTTCTGTTGAAATTATGAAACATTCCACACTTCCAGAAAAGCACCAAGAATGTCACAGATACTACCCAGATTTAGCTGTTTTTGACATCTTGATTTTTCTTAGATTAAAAAAAAAAATCTCAGTTTTCTGAAATTTAAAAATCTTTAACTGTGCCACCTTATAAGTTTCAGAGAATGTATGTTTTGGGCTTGACTGTGTTACCTTCAGGGATATTGAAGCTTCAAAATGCATTTTTAAAGCCAAAAAGGATGACATTTTGGCTATTTATCTCTCTATTTCTCTTTTAGGTTTAATTATTAAACTTATATTCAGTTATATGAATTCAATGAAAACTCAGTGAAGCTCAAATGAGTTCAGTGAGATCCGGGTGTGCAATGTGGACGTGCAGGCCCAGCGGCCATGGCTCACGGGCCCAGCCGCTCCGCGGCACGTGGGATCTTCCCGGACTGGGGCACAAACCCGTGTCCCCTGCATCAGCAGGCAGACTCTCAACCACTGCGCCACCAGGGAAGCCCTTACATCTGAATTTGATGTTTGAGTGCGATATTAAAACCAGTCTCATATCAACATATGAATGCTGGCACTCCTTCACCAGAGGCTGAATGTGGAAAAGAAGAATCAGCAGAGTGTTTGAAAATCCCCACTTGGTGACTTACTAGCTTAGTGATTCCTGACCTCTTTGAGACTCCTTCCACTCTCTGGGTGTTGCAGTAAAGCAGTTTTAACCTTTAGGAAATGAAGTGTTCCACCAAAGTTGGTGCCATGCAGGCATGTGGACTGTGGACTATTTCAATCTAGTGACTTACCTTTCTGAGCTGGCTTTTTCTAATTGCCCACCATGTAGCTTGATACCCTTGGCTCCAGAAATGTAACAGAAAGGGAAAGTGCTGGTTTCTGCAGCCTCTCTCCTTTTCTGAAGTCAGGCCCCGTGGAGTTGGTGTGATTCATCTCTGCTTTCGCCCTGCTGACAGTGCTTCCAGTTTAGTTTCTTCTACCTCTGTCTGGATCTGTTAATTTTAATTATAGGAATGATGTGGCTTTCTGTTCAGATTAATTCTCATCTGATTTTCTAGAGGAAGCAATGGTGGTTGTTTTCTTTTTTTCAGACGGGAATACTGTATGTTTGTTTTAAACTCTACTGTGGTATAGGGTGTTGTTATGTTTTATAATATATACCATGTCAAGGTCAATGTAGTAATACTTTTATTCTTCTTTCACTTGCTAAGAACAAAAGAGAAGGACCCTGTAGCAGCGTCTTGACCTTGTTAGGTGGGCAGGGCTGTTCTCATTGATCATTTTCGTTCCCCTTTAGTTTTCTTCCCTAGACATGAATCTACAGTCCCTTGTGCGTCTTCCTGAGCCCAGTGGGTCCACTGGAACTTCTCTACTAAATTCTTACTTTATTTTGGTTAATATAAAGTAATAGATTGAGTTTTTGGAAAAAAAGAATTCTAGGTATGGAGTCTTTCTATTTGCAGAAGCATATCATTTTCCTTCTGCTAGAAGCACTGGTTTATTTTTGTTTGCCAGAGACCTCATTCTTCCTGTTTCCGTACTGACTGTTTGGGTCTAGTCGGTGGCCTCTTTATCTTGGTTCCTTTCCCTCACTGTGTGAGAACAGCCAAGCTCTGGGGTTGCTCCCAGACAGTGCTTCCCCAAGAGGCACTTATTTTATGAGTCATTTGGGTCTGATGATTAAAAAACAACAACCCTTTTGTTTACGTATAATATTTGTAGACAAGAGTATACATATTATATGTGCACACTTTGAATTTTCTTAGAGTACATATGCCTGTGTAACCAGCACCCATATTGAGACTCTTACTTCAGAAGCCCACTCAGCTCCCTTCAAGTCAGTGCCACTTCCCATCAATCACTGCTGTCCTGACCTCTAACCCTGTGCATTAGTTAGGGCTGTTTTTGAACTTTATGTAAATGTTATCATGCAGTATGTGCCGTTGTATCTTGCTTCTCTTACCAAATGCTGTTTCTGTGAGAATGGTGTTTATTGTTGTATGTAACATAGTTTATTCTTTCTCATTTCTGTATGGTATCCCATTGCATTAGTTTCCTGTTATTCTTGAGACGAAGTATCACAAAGCTAGTGCCTTAAAATGACATGCCTTCGTTCTTTCACAGATCTGCTGGTGAGAACATGAAATCATTTTCTCTGGGCTTATGTCAAGGTGTTGGTAGGGCTCCTTCCTTTTGCGGGCTCTGAGGGAGAATCCATTTCCCTGTCTTTCCAGCTCCAGTGGCCGTCTGTATTCTTTGGCTTTGGGCCACTTCTTCAACCTTCAAAGTACATCACTCCAATATCTGCTTACTCTTCACATCACCTCTTGTGTCATCATATCTCCCACTGCCTCATACGCACGCACGCATGCGTGCATGCGCACACACACGCATCACAAATACATTTCCCTTGTGTATTCTAGGAGTCAGTCATTTGGTAAGTGTAAGTTCAACCCTTAGAGTTAATGCCAAACAGTTTTCCAAAGTTGCTGCACCAACTTAGACCCCTCCTAGAAGTGTAATAGAATGCCATATATCTTTCATAAAGAATAGAGCATAGTTTGAACCTGGCAGCTTTGATTCAGAAGTTAACTCATTGCTAGATCCCCATTTTAGACCTTTATTTGTAATCGAGGATTTTCCAAAGTGTGTTTATGGGAAGAGAGTCCTGAGAGATACCCCTGTAGGAGAAAAGGTTTCTTTTATCAAATGAATTGGTGAAATAGTGGATCCTGCTAGGAGATTTACTTTGCGGAGGAACACGTGAAATGTTTTAAGCCTGTTTAGTTCTACCTTTGTTTGACTTAAGTCTTCCAAATGGATTTAACTTTGACTCAGTTTCCCTCTATTGACATCTCAAAGAAAAAGAGTTCCAAGGAATACCCTTTGAAAATTTGGGAATAAACCAAACTTAGGATGGTTTCCTTTTAAAGACTTTATTTTTTTTAAGGATGGTTTTAGGTTCACAGAAAAATTGAGAGGAAGATACAGAGGTTTCCCATATGCCCCCTGCCCCTACACATGCACAGCCTCCCCTCTGTCAACATCTCCCACCGGAGTGGTGCCTTTGTCACAACTGATGAACCTGCAATGATACGTCATAATCACTCAAGATCCATAGTTTACCTCAGGGTTCACTCTTAGTGCTATATAGTCTATGGGTTTAGACAAA
This sequence comes from Neophocaena asiaeorientalis asiaeorientalis, assembly GCF_003031525.2. NCBI lineage: Eukaryota > Metazoa > Chordata > Mammalia > Artiodactyla > Phocoenidae > Neophocaena > Neophocaena asiaeorientalis. Next base: position 1,975,102 of record NW_020173964.1, on the reverse strand, counting down.
TGTATACAGGGATACCTTGTTTTCTTGTGCTTCACAGGTACTGCGTTTTTTACAAATTGAAGATTTGTAGTAGTAAAACATACTTTGTTGCTAAAAAAGGCAATTTCTTTAGAATATTACATAAACTTAGTTGATAAAGCAGTGGAAGGATTTGACAGGATTGACTGCAATTTCAAAAGAACCTCTAATGTGGGCAGAATGCTGTCAAACAGCATTGCATGCTGCAGAGAAATCCTTCTTAAAACGAAGAGTCCATTGATGCGGCAAACTTCACTGCTGTCTGTTTTAAGAAATGGTCACAGTCACCCCAGCTTTCATCACCTACCACCCTGATCAGCCAGCAGCCATCAACACTGGGGCAAGACCCTCCGCCAGCAAAAAGATTACATCTCACTAAAGGCTCCGATGATGGTTAGCATTTTTAGCGGTAAAGTATTTTGTAAATTAAGGTATGTACATTGTTTTTTAGACATAATTCTATTGCACGCTTCATAGACTACAGTATAGAGTAGACATAACTTTTATATGTACTGGGAAACCAAAAAATTCATGTGGCTCATTTTATTGCAATATTTGCTTTATTGCAGTGGTCTGAAACCAAACGGGCAATATCTTCAAGTTATGCCTGTAATGACATGTATTCATCATTATAGTATCATACAGAGCATTTTCATTGCCCTAAAATTCCTCTGTCCTCTGCCTATTCATTCCTCTCCCCTGACCTGTGGTGACCATGGATCTTTTTCCATGTCTCCATAGTTTTGCCTTTTCTCAAATATCACAGTTGGAATCGTACAGTACGTAATATCTTCAGATTGACTTCTTTTACTTGGTAATAGGCATTTCAGGTTCCTGCATGTGTTTTCATGACTTAGTAGTGCATTTCCTTTAGCACTGAAAAATATTCCGTTATCTGGATGTACCATAGTTTATTTATCCATTCACCTACTGAAGGAGAGCTTAGTGCTTCCAAGTTTGGCAATTATGAATAAGGCTGCTATAAACACCTGTGTATGGGTCTTTGTGTGGATGTAAATTTTCAACTCCTTTGTTATATTTATAATACCAGGTAGCCTGATTGGTGGATCATATAGTAAGAGTGTGCTTAGTTTTCTAAGAAATTTCCAAACTGTCTTCTACAGTGGCTGTACCATTTTTGCATTTCTACTCGTGGTGAATGAGAGTTCCTGTTGCTCCATATCCTTTGTCAACATTTGGTATTGTCAGTGTTTTTTGCATTTTGGCCATTCTAATAGGTGTGTAGTGGCATCTTATTCTTGTTTTAAGTTGCATTTCCCTGATGACATATGAGGTGGAGCATCTTTGCATACGCTGATTTACCACTTGTATACCTTTCCAGGTTCACATCTTTGGCCCCAGTTTTTAAAAATTGGGTTATTTTGTTATTGTTGAGTCTTAAGAATTCTTTGTATGTTTTGGATAACATTTCTTCATCAGAACAATATTTGTTACATTTTGCAAGTATTTACTCCCAGTCTGTTGCTTATCTTCTCATTCTCTTGACATTGTCTTTTGCAGACAAGTTTTTAATTTTAATGAAATCCAGCTTATCAATTATTTCTTTTATGGACTGTACTTTCTGTACTGTTTTTAAAAAGTGATCACCATACTCAAGCTCATCTAGGTTTTCCCCTATGTTGTAGTTTTAGATTTTTGTGTTTTACATTTAGTTCTGTGGTCCAGTGTGAGTTAATTTTTGTAATGTGTGTAAGATCTGGCTCAGATTCATTTTCTTGCATGTTGTTCCAGTGCCATTTGTTGAAAAGACTATCTTTGTTCCATGATATTGCCTTTGTGCCATTGTTGAAGATAAATTGACTTTATTTATGTGGGTCTATTTCTGGGTTGTCTGTTCTGTTCCATTGATCTATTTGTCTATTTTATTGTCAATACCACACTAATTTGTAGTAAGTCTCGAAGTCGGGTTAATGTCAGTCATCTGACTTTGTTCTTCTCTTTCAATTGTGTTGGCTATTCTAGGTCTTTTGCTTCTCCATATAAACTTTAGAATCAATTTATCAATTACACAAAATAACTTGTTGGGATTTTGTTTGGGATCAAACAATCTATAGATTGAGCTCAGAAGAACTAACATCTTGATAGTATTGTCAGGATGATTTTTGCTGAAAAAGTAATGAGACGTTGGTACAGTTATGTTTTAGAAACATAGACTAGCTATGTCTTTGAGTATTTTCTACATGATGTATCTATAGAGAAGTAAAACCCATCAGAAAATGGGTTGAATTTGCTTCTATTTTGTTTTCCTTTAGTGAGGCCTGTACAGTACTTTTAGGAAAATTGTTTTGCATTACTGTGATGCTAAATTTTGAACCAAGGAGCCCAGTATAAAAAATTATTTCTGACTGGAAACAGAATTTGGAAATCCCAGAATTGGTGGGATTCATCCAAAAGTATTTGCCCCTGGTGTACTTTTTCTCCATCTGGATCTTTCCACACATTGTCCCGCTTCTACCTTTTTTACTTCTTTGAACCAGTCTACAATAGAGGGAACTCCTTGTTTGTTCTTTCTCCTGGTCTGGCTCTAGGTTTTCTCCCTTGTTTGCATCGCCTGAGCATCCTACTTGTATCATCACAAAGGATAAGACTCCTTCCTGCTCTTGGGACACAGCCTACCTAGAAGCCACTCAGCTCTCCTGCTTCAAACAGCCCTTTTCCTTTCTTGATTACATATTAATGTCTTGCTGGTGTTGGTCTGGTGGAGAAGGAGGGGCAGGGACTAATAGGGCCATGGAATGTGAGTAGGAGAAGCCACTCACAGTAGGTAAAAGTTAGTTTGGAATTGAAAATAACCAGTGTATGTTGAGCATTCTCTCCATAATTACTTCATCCTCCTGCCTTGGGAAATGCTGAGTACCAAGCTAGACATGATACAGAATGCAATGATCAAATAATATTTTAGGCTATTAAGTTTGGCGTTAATTGCTTATCCTCTTTAATTTCTTTTGCATTTCTTATTCACTTGGATAAAGATCTTCAATAGAATTTTTTATGTTTTAGTTTTGTATTTCTTATTGCAACTTTTTCACAATTATGGGAGAAATGACTCTTTCGAGGGAATGTTGTGATGCTTTTATTAGTGGATCAGTTGTTGAATATTTACCTCTCCCCACAGAGGCTGGTGAGGCCAGTGGAAAACTAGAACTGAGGTTTTATCCTGAGGTTGGTCATCTCATTTTAGATTTGAATACTTAGAATTGGGGCCTGGACCACAAGGCCTCTTGTTATTTTTTTCTTTTTTGCAGATCTTTTAAATTTCCCCCCAGTTTTATTGAGATATAATTGACATATAACACTGTATAAGTTCAGGGTTACAGTTTAATGATTTAAGTCACTTTTTGATGTGGCCTAGTTCTCTCTTGGAGATGATGGTAATCATGATAGCTAAAACTTATTTCTATGTGCCTGTTACTCTTATAAATGCCATATATTATAAAAAATATATATATATTCATTGATCCTCATGATAATCCCATGGGGTAGATACTTTTGATACTCCCATTTTACAGATAGGAAAATTGAGGCACAGAGCCCTAAGATTACTCAGCAAACTGGTAAATAGAGGAGCCAGGATTCACACTCAGGCAGTCTAGCCCCAGAGTCCATGTTCTTAATCCTCTGGTAGATGACCTCTCTCTGACTGCACAACTAAGCAGTCCAAGTTGTCCTTCATTGTAGTCTCCAGTCTTTCTCAACTACTCAGATCGTCTACAAGGGGGGAGGCTTGCATCAACAGTGGATTCAAAAATTGGGCCCAGGGCTTGTTGCAGGCTGGTTTGTCCCCAGTGGCCTAGGTGATTCCATGACCAGCCAGTTTGTGACTGTGCACCATGTGGACAAAATGATTGGGACTGTCGGCCAGGTTTTAATGTTTTTTCCTTATAGAACACAAGAATGGAGTTCTCTGACTTTAAAAATCCAGGAACTTATCACCTCACACCAGTCAGAATGGCCATCATCAAAAAGTCTACAAATAATAAATGTTGGAGAGGATGTGGAGAGAAGGGAACCCTCGTACACTGTTGGTGAGAAAGCAAATAGGTGAAGCCACTATAGAAAACAGTATGGAGGTTCTTTTTTTTTTTTTTTCCACACACTGTATTTTATTTTTACAACAGTTAAATAAACTGACACCAAGCATTATAAATGGATGACCACAACAAAAGCAACAATGATTGCAATTACCAAACACGAAACACACTCGTACTATGTCATAATATTGACATTCAGTCCAGTAATCCTCCATTGTAACAGCTCCTTTACTTTGCAGTGAAAATTGATTTGTATATTTTTTGCCTCTGAGTCCTTGTGGGATTTTTTTTTTTAATTCAAACAGAAAGTCACAAAAATTATAATCATCCTCATAAGTTCCCTCAGTCCCATGTAATTAATTTTCTTTTTCATCTTGATCTTTTGTTAGCACTTTTATGAATTCATCAGTTTTCCATTAGAGTTCTGAAAATGCTTATTCATTCAGTTCAGTAGTATAGTCAGTTACCAGAAACCTGTACTTGTCAGAGTCTTTTCCATGAATTCCTTGAAGATGAAACCCTTTTATAGGAACAGTTTTGCGAAAGCATCAAAGTTCACACAGAACTGTCTGTAAATGACAAAAGACTTAAAAATGACCATGGTTAAAGATTTGTGAAAGTTCATAATAATGCAATTGACAAGGAAATTTAGTTATTTCCGAGATACATATTTTAAAGTAATAACTAGAATTATGACTTATTATACCAGAACATATAAGATTTTTAGAAATTTCATGTAATGTCTGAAACATTTATATTACCATATTTCGATACAAATAACCCAAAGAAAGTTTAGTATTAGTTGTTTTTTTTTGTTTGTTTGTTCGTTTTGTTTTTGATTTTGCGGTACGCGGGCCTCTCACTGTTGTGGCCTCTCCCGTTGCGGAGCACAGGCTCCGGATGCACAGGCTCAGCGGCCATGGTTCACGGGCCCAGCCGCTCCGCGGCATGTGGGATCTTCCCGGACCGGGGCATGAACCCGTGTCCCCTGCATCGGCAGGCGGACTCTCAACCACTGCGCCACCAGGGAAGCCCCTGTTTGATTTTTTATACTGTAGGTTCTTATTAGTCATCAATTTTATACACATCAGTGTATACATGTCAGTCCCAGTCGCCCAATTCAGCACACCACCATCCCCACCCTACCGCAGTTTTCCCCCCTTGGTGTCCATATGTTTATTCTCTACATCTGTGTCTCAGCTTCTGCCCTGCGAACCAGTTCATCTGTACCATTTTTCTAGATTCCACATACATGTGTTAATATACGATATTTGTTTTTCTCTTTCTGACTTACTTCATTCTGTATGACAGTCTCTAGATCCATCCATGTCTCAACAAATGACTCAATTTCGTTCCTTTTTATGGCTGAGTAATATTCCATTGTATATATGTACCACATCTCCTTTATCCATTCATCTGTCAATGGGCATTTAGGTTGCTTCTATGACCTGGCTATTGTAAATAGTGCTGCAATGAACATTGGGG